>NW_010410593.1:9796-35270 GCF_000710305.1 Buceros rhinoceros silvestris | reverse complement strand
ATGCCCCCCTTCTCAAACCGCGACAGTGCCTTATTGTACTGTTCAAAACAAAAGGACCATCTGATACCAAACTGCAATTTGCCATGCTTTAGGTAGCATATTGTCTCCCAATTTTTCTGGTAATGAATTAAATATGAGAAGAACATTCCTGAAATTCATTTTGCATTTCCTTCCACAGATTTGTATCTAATGTCTGGGAAAGCACACAGAAAAATATTTAAAAATAAGACAGAATTTTTTCACTAAAAAACTCTGGTAGAAGATTACAGGGTAGGTTCTTTTATTTTCAGGTGCTTAAAGAACATTGTCCTCACATTTTTTATTTCTTTTCAGTGAAATTATTGCTAGTGAAAGACGCTGTTTTATTGCTACTGAAAGATGTTGTTTTGGAAATTTTCCCAGAAGAGGCAATCCTGTTACTCACTGATCTTTCACAAACAGCAGCAACTCTAAATCCCGCAGCTGTGTCCCACCATGCTGCTCTGTCCTTCACTGAACTACAGTAAGTAGCAGTAGACATATTTTGGTCTGTGTAGTTCAGTGCATTCCTTTTCTGACATTGCCCAGTATGGTGACAACTGGTGTGGTAAAAACTCTTGTTCAAAAAGATCAGCAACTTATTTGACATAGACCTCTCTTTCCACCAGATGCAGTTCTCCCTCCCTCCCCATTGGTACAGTCTAGATCTGAACCAACAACTAACAAGTGAGAGACACCCTGCAGTTCCAAACGTACCCACTGTCCAACATAGCCAAGCTTAAAAATAGCACATGCCAATCCCAGGGGAGAGGACTAATTTCCTTGTTGCACTCTAGATTAACGTGAGCAATGCAGGAAAAGGAAGTAGCATTATTCACAGGTCAGTGAAAAACACACCTCAACAGAAAACATTCAGACCATTCCTGTATGTTCCTGCCTTGAATTTAGGATTCCTTTCTGCAGCTTCACAACCCATGAGCTAAAACTAAAACAGAGGATATTGACACGGGTAACAAAAGTAATTTTAAAATATGAACAAACCTATGGGAAGAAGGAATGCGATGCCTGGTGTGATGTCAATACAAAGCAACACAATAGGCTCAAAATCACAGATAATATAAAAACACCTTTAATTTCTCTCAAAAAATTACTACCAAGCTACATTAAGCAGTGAACCTTTCTAGGGGAATTTGTCTGTGGTACCAGCTGCTGCAAGTTGTAACAGAAACAAAGATTTTAGCAAAGCTGAGGAAAAAAAGGATGCACGTTTTATATCATAAATGAGACTCTGAAAAAGATTTTAACAAGCAAATTTTCAATAAATTAAAACCAAATTAAAAGGTTAAGGAGAAAAAATTTTAAAAAGGTGTCATGCTAATAAACACAAAATGACGGCTAACACCTTCACTGAAGTAGTAGAAATGTTTCTGATTAGACTTATTTGATCCGTATCCTATTTCTGTGCAATGCAACATATTCCTTAATCTTGAAAAACTGATGAGTAGGAAAACAAAAATTATTACAAACCTGCTGAGTTTGTAAGTCATTTTTCCACTGTTGTGAATACTCTTCATCTAAGCAGCTGTAAAAATCTATAGATCTGCATCAATGCCTTGTTTAGCTTTTACACAGGGTTTGGGTTTTTTTTTTATTGTTTGCTTTTATTATAGTATTATCAATAAAAATTTAAAAATTTACAACAAAGGGAAAAAACAGAACTCAAAAGCCACTATAAAATAATTCAATGGCATTAAAATGTTTCAACCCAATTCTAAGTGGTTTGTTAGGAAAACTAATTCCCCAGATTTGAACAGAATTCACTTGGTTTCATTTTGAAAAAGAAATACATGTCAAAAACCCAGAATTCCATCCAGAACTGTGTTCTGGCTATGCTTCAATGTACCTGCACTGTATGCCTGTAAAGATGTAAACCTGTCTCACTCATGCTAACCCTTTTTTCCTTCTGTAAGAGAACCCTTATGAAAAACCTTCTAAGAGATTTTTCAAGTTCAGCAATTCCACAAACAAGCACCTGAAGGCCAGATGCTGCCCACTGTATTTCCTTCTATGCTTGTGAAAATACTGCTGTTTTAGAATATCCTGCAATTAAACTGCACCACTTCAAGAAAACTCTCCAAAAAAAGCTCCATAAGTATTCCTTGAAGACTGAAACTGGACACTTTCAACTTCCTAGTGAAATAGAGAGAGATTAATCAGGGGCACAAATAAAAGTAATCGGTTTTGTTGTTGTTTCAGGTTTTTTTTTTTTTTCCATTTTGTCTACTGATAAATAGCTATAGCAAAAATCTTTCTGGATTTTTTTAGTTTTATTTTTCTTTCAAATTAAAATAATGACCACTTCCGAGATCTGAATGCAATAATCTTCAGCCTGTACTTTTAACTAAGTGAAACCCTGAACTGTATCATATAATGCACAATCCCCCTTTCACAAAACCCTGTCTTTGTCTCTCTGTGCTACCTAATGCTTAGCAAGAATGAGGATTGTGAGGATAATTAAAATGTGCTGTGCTCTATTTGGTCCTTTTTACCTGAAGAATTTACCCCGAGAAAAAGCAGTAAGGAGGTCTCTCCATACACACAGCTTAACTGGCCTGTTTATGAATAAGGTCTAGACCCTCAACATCCAACTGTATCAGCACCACAATGGCATCATCTTCCAATACTTGCACCTGGAACAACTGCTACCAAGAGCATTCCATGGTCAGATTCTAATAAAAATTTCACTTACATGTAAACATACAGATGTTAATGAGTATTAGAAAACAACACTGCAGTTGGGAGCTTTTAACTAGGACTAAAAATAATTGACCAAAAAAAGGAAAGAAAGTGCAGCTGAACATGTGTGTTCTCATCTTATTATATGCTATTCACATAATGATTAAAATAATATTTCATGCAAGAATGAAAAATGCCTATTCTAATGTAGCAGGTAAGGAAACTGTCTACAGTTAGTTTAGGCGCAGATACAGAAAACCAAAAAAGTTCTGAATTGTTTCAGAGTCTTGCAAAGTGTAAGTTATAACTACAGAAGGCAAAGCTAATAAGAAAAAGTCTCAACTTCTAGTGAAACAATTTCCTATAAAACTGTAACAACACTCATAAATCTGTTTGGTACAAGGTGATCGATAACAGCTTTTAGGTGATCTTAAAGCAGAGGTTAGACTCTGCTTGGTTTATACTGAGGCAAGCTTCATCTCTAACTGTGCTCTCAAGGTCAAAAAACCCTATAAATTATTATCATAAATTGGCTAAAACATTCCATGAACATTACAACCTTGCATACTCTGAGGGTTATTAAATGTAGTTAGAATCATTTGATCTTAACCAAATCATTAAGACGTTACTTGAACATTACTCAAACTTGGTTCAATTTTCTATCAAAGATCTAGTGACAATTCATTTAGAGCATATGAACTCATTGGAAAAATCTGTGTCAGTTTTCTTCCTCTCCTTCAGCCTTCTATATGTTAAACTCATAACAATCTGTCAGTCAGCATTAAAACATTTGTTACTTATTTTCCCCGAAAGGAACACAAAGCCTACTATTACCTGGACTTTTCAACTTGTCAAGAAATGCTTGTGAATTCTTCCAAACTACTAAAGACACAATGCACTCATTTTGCTCAGTTTGCCTCCTTAGCTCATGTCACTACGCTTACTTTTCTTCACAGTAGTACATGCTTTCACTCTTTCACTTGGTAAGGAAAATGAGCTCTTTCTAGGTTCCTTGATATATCAGATATTTTTCAAGAGCGTTCAAACAGATGAAATAAATTTATTGTGGCTTCAAGTAAAAGTCTTCAACTTTCTATGCCTTCAAAAATATCCAGAAGAAGCCTCAAAAAAAGAAATAGAAATAACTGTAACTTTATCTTATTATCAAACACTATTGTCGGATAAATGGGCTTTTTTGGTCTATACCATAAACATTTCTTATGTAAAAATTCTAACTTTGGGTTTAAACCTGAGATGTTGTGTAAAACTGTACTCACTCTAATATTCTAGGTTAAGCTGAGAAAACTTTGAAACACACCTGACTTCAGATTGTGATCCCTGTAGTAGATAGAGTGGCATTTAAACCACAAGCCAATTAAGCATAAAAATACATATTTTCTCAGAATATGTGATAAATTATCCCCTTCTCATACTATAAAAATGTTCTGAAAACTGAACTTTTTCTGAGAGCAACTCCTGCCTATAATTGATTCATCAGATGCATTGGCACATTGATACTTTAGCCCCTGTGAATATTTGAAATGGTCTTACCTTAAATAACTACATGGCAGTATAACTAACTACCATTATAACCAAATTACAAATAGAACAGTGGCCACTAATACAGCCGAAAGGATCGTTACCTCCTATGAGAATTACCATATAACCTGTCTGTTGGGGAATTCAGTGAGAGGTCACATCAGTGTATTTAACAGTGAGGAGTTAGAACCAACAGACAGAAAGAGCAAAAAGTAATTCAGTCAGTCACCTCCTAGAAAATTGTTGAGAGATCTTAAAAGATAATAGCAGGGAAGAGAGAGACCTAATGAAAAAATAAAAAACAAATTAAAAAACCAACCCAAATAATTAACAAAAGTAGATAAAGGAGCACTCTCCCAAGGCAGTGAGATGGCACTATAGGAAAATCAAGACAGTAAGAAGCAGGTGATGAATGAACATAGATTTGCATCTGACTCATGCAAAAGATGAACATTTAGGTAAAAATTAAAAAAAAAAAAACAACCCCTTTTTCTTTACATGCTTTGTTCCAGCTATCAAAATACAGCAGTATGTTAAAACACCTGCTAGGCAAATGAAATGCAATACTCGCTAATTCCTCTATAGCATTTTGGTCTCGGAAAAACTGGCAATTGCTGGATAGCCTGAGTTTGCATCCATGCAGAGAATGGCGAAGGAGCACGGCCATTCTGATGCGTGAAATAACTCCGCAATCAAAATGAATTGAGGAGCAGCTATGTTTATTCAGCGCTGGGTGTAGGCAAGGGTTAAGTACCCTCAAGATGCCTGCACACCTGAGCAGCCGTAAACACCTCTTATTTAGAGCAACAAGACATACATATTCAAAAGACTATTCCGCCCGCCTTTACATATGCATAACTCTGCCCTGCTTCTGATGTAAATTAGGTCTCCTCCCCTTGCGCAGGCGTGTTGTTCTTGGGGGTCTTTTTTGGTCTTTTAGGTGGTCCTGAAGATGAAGTAAGGTCTTCCTCAGATCTTGCACTTTTAACCCCATGTTTAGGAGCATGCGTAGTTGGGGACAGCTGGGAAGTGTCTCTCTCTCAAGGTTACTTCATGACTTATTGCCTAGAAATGATTCTCCTTTTCCTCCTTATCTTACCCCAGACAATGAAGCAGTCTTTTAAGTGGTAACAACTCCCAGTCTTTGAAGTGATAACAACTCTACTCAAATCCTGCCAAAAGCAGGGAATTGTGTTCTTGTTTCTTCTGGCTAAGGACAGAGTTAACTAGCTAATATTTGAAAGACAAAAAAAACCACATCACACAGTTCAAAAAGTTATTTTCAGATTTTGTTTTACTTTCCCACCTCAGTTCAGGAAGGTCAGTGGGAGAGGAGAGCTCCAGACAGACACTGAACTGTGAAATAACTTTTCCATGCATCTAAGCATTAGCTGTGAGATCTGCAGAAAAGAGTAGGTAAATGCAATATTCTTTATCCTTATGTTAATATCAACAAATACAGCAGTTAATACCATTGACAGCAATATTTAATTTGGTCATTAAGCACTACCCTGAAACCTCATTAGAACTTGTTATTACTTAGCATGGATACTGCAGACCCAATAAGCATGCAGATATATAAACCAGGGAAATAATCTACATCTTTCTACTAATCCTTATTAAAAGGAGAACTGATTTCAGTATTGTTCAGTCCTGAAAAAGTGGCAGAAACTAGACAACATGCAAACAATTTGGAATACTAGTTGTCTACATCTCAAGTTATTTGGCCACAAAGTGGTGCTAGCAGTTCTTTTCTACCGTGCCAAGCACCTCCAAAACACACAGAAACCTAACAGCAAGCAGTTAATTGGTGCTAGCAGTATCCCTACTGAAACATCGTTGCCTATAGCTGCCTTCTCTCTCCTCTCAAATCCCGGGGAGGGTCCTTTTAATGTTTGGGAGTCTGAATCTTTGGTTTTATCTTTGATCTTGATTATTGTACATTATAGCAATAATGTTTTGAGTGATTCCACCTGTTAGCAGGGTGAGGTTCAAGATAAGATATCAGCTTGAGAATCTCCTTTCTTCCCTCACTGACACAAACAAGGTGTTAATCTTTGGCCTTTGAGCAATTTAAGCAAATAATTTGTCCTGTTCATCTTAATGCAACAGTACAAGTAAACACATCTATTTTCTCTGTGTGAAACCACTCAGACACCACTATTTTCCACTATTTTACTCACTACTGAGAACACCTGCTCTGCAAGTCTATTACACAGAAACTTTTCACCATACCCTCAAAGCCACAGTATAATTACAAAACTTGAAAAGATTTATTTACACCACTTTAGATCCTAATACAGAAATCCCAAAGCAGTTTAAGACTAGTTTATCAATGTCCTTGTTACTTCTAACAGAACACCATTAAAAATAGTCACGGCTACTCAGACAGTATGGGAGGCACCAACCAAAACCTACCTTTATTTTTGCAGCAAGGTAAATGAAATATTTTAAAGCTCCTAATTGGTTTTTTGGAAATATTCAGTTTTGGCATGAGGGACCTAGACAAATGACAGCAGACATCAGCTCTGCTCTAAGCAATGACGAAGCTACTTAAAAAGCATGTAATTAATTAATTAGCCAAGGCTTGTGTGAGGTACTCCTACGAGTTCTTCCTGAACATAAACTAAAATGTTCTTCCTAGCTCTTTCCATTTTTTCTCACACAAACTGATAAAAAATGAACTGAACTGATAAAATTTCTGAAGACCTCTGGAAATTATATTTCACTCTGAAATAAATGTAGAATATTCTTTTATTAGTAGTAGTAGTAGTAGTACATAAGTTGAACACTAAAAGGATTCCTGAAGGAAAGGTAATTCCAACAATAGATTTAGTGTCATTGGAAAAAAAAATAGACATTGTATTTCTCCTAAAGAGATTGCTTCCGATACATACACAGTCAAAATTGGAGTCTGCTTTTATAACAGCAAAACATTACAGAAACAGACATATTTAAAAATTGCTCAATTTTTAGAGCTGGAGGAATTTTGAAGCACTAATGCAGTAAGTAGTCTATTTGAAAAGACAGACCTTATTTCTACTCTAAGGTTTTCCAAGTAACATGGAATTGTACCATAGCGATCTATGGCAGAAGACTTGTGGTGGGGATTTTCCCTCCACAATTTTCCATGTGAACCTGGCAATACTTTTATAAGTGTTTTACAATTTAGTCACATGTTACAAGTTATAGTCAAGGTATATAATGACTTGATTTCAGGGAGAAAGTCCTTGCAGAAAAGATCTCATATGACACACACACAAAAAAAAAAAAAAATCAAACAAGTAGAAAATAATTCTAATGATTGTACCACAAAAGTGCCCGGCAAATACCCACATCACACGCACATGTAGAAAATCTATGCCAGCTAGAGCTCCAAAAAGCAGTAACCTCTGTATGCTTGAATACCAGGTTGTGTTGATACCATCCTTGTCTGCAAAGTACACTAGGTTGCACAGGTGTAGCAGAGTTGTTATACATCACAAGATTCGTCTGGTCTGATTGCAGCCTGAAAACATATTTTGTTAATTATACATGTTTCCTTTACAGAAAGTGAGTTGGGAAAGTAGAAAATATCCACAGGTTTGAATATTAGATAACTTTGCTAAAAATGCTCTGCCCGCCCTGCCTGCCTTTGAGTTGCTCGAACCTCCAGGTAAACAGAGGAAACAGTGTTACGTCCCGCCCTTGCTCACCAACGCCCTTTATCACTTGAAGAATGCAAGGCTTAGGCGGAGGGTCGTATCACTTGACACCTCATCGTTTGGGACAAGATAAAGAGAAGACTATTGTCTCTACAGCCAGGAGGGAGGATGTGGCCTGAAGGGATCTGAGCCATAAAGATACCAGAGATAATGACCAGCCCTCCCCGAACTGCGCCTGCGTAATAGACTGTTGAATATTACTTCCTCCTCCCAGGGGAGGCATAAATCCGAGTTAATGAGACATGCGATGCATGATGTTGTGTGACCTGTAACATGAAAGAGGACTGCGCATGTGCAAAGGGGAGGAGACCTAATTTACATCAGGAGCGGGATAACCTAATACATAGGTACCAGGCGGTTGAGCAATCCTTTGAATGTGTATGTTTTACTGCCTTAAATAAGAGGCCAAAGCTACGGTGTGGTGTGCAAGCCTCCTTAAGGGTACGCGACCCTCGCTGCACCCAACTCTATAGAGCTGAAATCACAATAAACATACCTGCTTCACAATCTATTTTGATTGCGGAGTTTTTCCACGCATCAAAAGCTAGATAAATTGCTAGTCTTGTTCAGGAACAGAATGATTTAAAATATACATGTTCTTGTCACATTATACTTATACATATATACTTAATAAAACCACAAGTAATTTTGAAGAAAATATAATATCGGTGCTTAATAAAGTTCCTAGTAGCACAAAAAGTAGCAAGATGCTACAGAATAATTAGCAAAGGTCAGTTACAGGGATTGAGTGCAACCCGTTTTTAAAGAAGGCTCATTTGAACAATACAGCTACTTGTAATTTCAGGTTTACCGGGAACTGGTGTCATTACTAGGATGAAAGATTGTATCCTAGAAAGAAGGGACCCTGAACGATAGTATCATGTTGTACAACTAACCGAAATCAAAATGTTATGGGAAACGTTGCTTAAGGGAATTTTGTGCATCCATATATGGGAATTCAGTGGAAATAATACTTCTGTTCCCAGCACTAGCAAAATAATTTATTATTGTACCTAGTTTTGCACAGGTCTTCCCTGAACTTCTCCCTGGAATTAGTCAACAGCTTCTCAAACAGAATGAGTACTTCACAGCACTGCAATTCCAAAATACATAAGAAATCAAAATACTTCAGATCAGCTATCAGACGCTGAAGGCCTGGGACTTGCCGAAGATTTAGGGGATTTCATGTGCGTGATATATCTTACCAGCCTGGTTTTGCCTAGTCTGTGAGCAAAGATGCCAAGTTCATTTCTACGTTGTTCTGTATTTCAGTGTATTCCAAACATACAGGTGAAACACTACTTTCTGCAGTCATGACATCTAATATTAATCTCTGTTGTCCAATAAATATTTACTGGAATGCGCATTTGATTGGTATACTTTACCTGAAATTTAAAATCAATTTGCCAGTCTCCTCCTTTATTGTGTTCTCAACATCTGCAGTTCAGTGCTGCAAAAACTAACACACAAAGCCCCACAACTCAGCTTCCTGAAATATACTTGCAGTATGTAGTTCAACCTGGCCACTCTTTTTGCATGTCATAAGCATAACCAACGTGTTCAGTAACATCCACTTCGAGAACTTCATTTTCCTCTACTAGAACATGCTGTTAGTAAGGACATCAGAAGGGTAAAGGTAAGATGTTCTAAATCACAATTCATATGGATGTGTAACACAAATTTTTAATGATAAACATTTTTAAATGAACTTTTTAAAAAAAAGAATTAATGAAGATGATATGAATGATCTATTACATAATGTATGAGAGAAGATTTGTTAGGTGAAACTGTAATAAGTGTTAAGTTGTTTTCTGGATGCTCAACCATGAAAAGGACTGATTATTATATAAAAGTAAAATGCATATTTTTCTCCTTTCTGCATTTTCAGTATCATTTCTAGTTCAGACAACACATTAGAAGAATAGCCTTTCAACACAGAACACGGGGAAGATTAACGATCATTTGCCTAGTTCCAAAATTCAGCAATACTTTATGACACCTCAAATAGCTTTGTGGGTCCCTATTTCTTTGGAAATGCCCCACAGCTCACTCATTTATTGTTTATCTTCTGCTTTTCTTGTGCCAAAGTTCTGTTCAGGATTTAAAGATGAAATTTAGTTTTCCATACTCATCTTCCCTAGACGAAGATGACATGCTGCTTGGAGACGCATTAGAAATATCACTCTACTCTGCTGACATGATGACCCTGAAGCAGTTAGCTGTAAATTATGCAAACAGGCAAACATGAGACATCTAACTGGACATCTTACAAGGAAACATATCTGTGAACAATCACAAACCTGTTACTTGCTATCAACACAATAGCCTTTAAAAAGGCACTTGTTTCTGTTGGAATGCGTTTTGGATGATAAAGGCCTGCTTGGTCTTCTGGGTTACCCAAATGCAATTGCTTGAAAATGATATAGTTAGGAATGATCCTGGCCCAGCAACTTACCTGATGATAGCACAATTGAGGTATCTGAAAAAAGGTTCTAAATATATGCAATTATACATCATACAAATACCCTTTTTATTTTATATTGATATTTTCTTTAAACCCATCTTTCTTTTATGAGTAATGGTAACAGATTTACTCACTGAAAAACTTATATTCACAATGAAAATAGTATTTTCAATTACTTTTATTCCCAAGAAACCAGTGGGTGAACACCTCTTCCAGTTGTACACAGTTCAGCGACAATGGATTAAGATAGAAGTGGCTGGCTTTTTATCCTTTATGAACATTAAAATTTGGTAATTTTCTAATAATAGTGCTCTATTTTTTTGCAGTATTTCAATATGTAAACTACCAGTCTGGAACTTGATCACTAAACTGAGAAACCAGCTAAACATCAAGGATTATTATTCTTTTACCTTACCAACAGCTTTTGAAGTTTTAAAACTTAGAAATCAAAAATCCAACCCTGTGAAACATGGAGGCCTATTTAAAAGTAAAATGAAAAAACCCTTTCGTTTAAACATATAAAAATACTTATCTTATGGACACCTGTGAAGTATCTACTCCTATATGAGTTTATTAAATACCCAAGTTCTCATTTTCTTATTTATTTTTCAAGTTGCTTCAGCAATCATCGTATTTCTTACCTTCACTTTGACCTCCATTTCTTCGAGCTCTTGAAGTAACTCTTCATTTTCCAATAGAGATGAGCCTAAGTTTTGATTATCAATAAAATCTCTGATGGTTTTCTTGTACCAAGATGTTACCTAAATAAGTAATAAAAAGAATTCAGTGAAAAATTGAGAATTGACTGTCCACTTTTAAAAACATGTACAAGACAGTTCCATCTACAAAAGTCCTAATTTTCAATCCTTTCATTTTTCATTCCTCATCTTCATGCTTTTATTCATATGTTTGCATTTGTATTATTTAAATGTTAATAAATGTAGCAGGTAAGGATTATGTTCAAAACACGTATTGCAATATATGTAACAAAATAGACAAAAATATATTCATTAAGCATGACAAAAACAAATTACCACAGTAAAAGAAAAATCAAGTTATAGTCACACATAGAATAAATGCGTGTTTTATAACACAGTAAGATAATGCACGTTTTCCTTAGAAAATCCCATTAACTTAAAAATACCCCTTTTCACACAGTAAGACTATAACCTTGCAAAAAACATTTTTTAAGTATTTAAAAAAAAAAAAAAAGATTAAACGGGCCTCATGACCTAATAGGACATCTGCATCCCTGGCTTGAAAAACCCAGTTAAGCTATTGAGATATTACGTGGAATGATCTTTAGTAGCTTTAAAAAAAATTATTACTTCAGCAAGTATATGCTGCGAACACACACAGTATACAAGTGTATCTTCTGAATTGCACAGAATGACTTGCATTTATTTCTGCTGGATTGACAGTAGGTACCTCTCACTTTCTTTATAAAAAATGGCAGAAATGCCTGAGTGAAGCTTTGCATTTTAAAGTAGTCAGAATGAATTACCAGTATCAAGGAGATTTTCTCCGAACTTTTCAGTCTGAAAAATCACCACTATACTGAAATCATACATGGCATGCTAAGAATCACTCTGTACTCTAGTACTACAGATTTTAATAGCACAGTACAGATACTTTCCCTGCCCCACCCCCCCACCCCTGCTCATGTAGAAGCTATTTTTAATAAGTTTAAACAACTCTAAAAATGAAAGAATCTTTCAATTGTCTTGGAAACATTTTCATTTACAAATAATAAATTGGGCATATTATCTCAGGAGTTCAGCAGAGCTAGAAAGTAAACAAATTATATTACTACCAAGCCTTCATTTCTTGAGCATACCCTCCAGATGTGTACTTACTGATTGAAATATTTTTCCTGGAAGCACATTTTCACAGAACATTCACTATGGGTCTACCAAAATATAAATTAATGGAATGGACAATAAAAACTGTGCTAAAAGGGAAAGATTTTTTTTGCTGTAAATTAGGACTGTTCTCTGTATCATGTATCTGCTTAGCACAACAAACTAGTATTTCCGTAACACTCAGCAGAGGAAAAAGTAATTCTTTAGTTTGTTGTAGCAAGGTGTTCACCCCTTTGCCACTTGGAAATATTTTTTTCATTACAGTGAGTTTAATCAGTTGGCTTCCACTACAGCTAATGATTGCCTGATTTCAGTTGTGCTAGTTTAGCTTAGCTCTTAAGAAACAGCTGGGAATATTTAGCTGCTTTTAAAGAAAGAAACCCACAGAACCTCACTTCCAGTGATTTTTGGCAGAGGAACGGGAAAGGAGAAAATGTTGTAGCTATTTCAAAAAGACAGGGTTTTTTCCTAAATTGGATGAAATCTAAAATCACTCCTGTTCTTCAAAAATTAGATTTTAACATTCATTCACAATAATTATCTTCTGTTTGCAATGAATAACTCTTCAGCATTTTAGCAGGTTGCTAACCTGCTCGTTTTGCACTGATTATTGTCCAGGTGATCTCGATGCTTATACTCTTCCATTGTCTTCTTGCATTTCCCACTGTCACATCAGTGAAAGCAGCAAGTTTTCCAACAGATTACGGAGGGGAGTGGAGGAGGATGTGGCCCAAAACCAAACCAACCACACAGCTTAGCTTTTTCTGGTGGGTTTGGCCTTGGTCAGATGCCAGATACCCACCCAGCCACTCTCTCACTACTTCTTCATTACAGAACACAGGGAGAAAATAAAATGAAAAAGCTCATATGTTGAGATACAGACAGGGAGATGGCTTACCAGTTACCATCACAGGTGAATCAGACTCAGTTTGGGGAAAATTGAATGAATTTATTGTCAATTATAGATTTGGTGAGAAATAGACAAAACTGAAACACCTTCCTCCTACCTGGCACTTTTCTTCAGTCTCAATTTCACTCCTTCATTCACACCACCAAGACCTAGCTCCTCTTACCAAGTGGCACAGCAGGATGGGGAATGGGAGGTTATGGGCAGTACATAACCGTTCTGTCACTTTTTCCTCCTCACACTTCTGCCCTAGTCCAGCACAGATCCTCCAGATGCTGCAGTTCCTGTCAGGACACCCTGTTCCAGCATGGGCTCTCTAGAGCTACAGTTCCTTCAGGGAAAATCCAGCTGCTTCACTGTGAGCTCCTCTGTGAGCTGCAGTCTAGATACCTGCTATGACAAGGTCCTCTCCAGAGGTGCAGGGAAATGCCTGCTGTTGTGTGGTCTCTTCCAAAACTTCCACGGGCTGCAGAGGATTACCTGCTGCACCTGCACCTGCTCCTGGAGCACCTCTTCCCCCCTTCCTCTTCACTGACATTGGTGTTCACACAGCTGTTTCTCGTTCTGTTTTACCCTTTTACTACATTTTAACAGAGGCACCACCAGCTTCGCTGAGCAGCTCAGCCATGCCCTATGGTGGGGCCATTGCTGAGCCAGCTGAAACCAGCTGTGCCCAGCACAAGGCATAGCCAGGGACATTTTCAGAAGGAGGGGAATTCTCGCACAAAAAAAAAAGAGTTGTTCTAGGCTCTACCAATTCTCTTGAACAATTTGACACTAACATGAGACTACAGAGAAACAGCAGATACAAGAGAAAATAGAAATCAAGACCAATTCAAAGCTTATAAAAAAAAAAAAGAGGTTGTTCTAGGCTCTACCAATTCTCTTGAACAATTTGACACTAACATGAGACTACAGAGAAACAGCAGATACAAGAGAAAATAGAAATCAAGAAATAACACACTTTTCTTTCTTGAAATTATTCCCTTTCTTCCTGTATGTATTAAAACATACATACATACATTCCATAAATTAAATCTGACCTTACCTCTGGGCAGCCTGCAGTATGTGTTTTGACATACCTACTCTGAACTGCAGGGTGAGCTATTCTCAAACAATTTCTGATCATAGAGTTTTGAATAACATAAACCCATTTAGGTCTAAATGTCTTGGAACTAATTGTAAGATACAGTTCTTTATGACAAAAGCCTTTTCAGAACGTGTCGGAGTTAAACATGAAGTCAAAACTTCACAGAGGAAATTCATACATTTTGATGATTCAAATAGTTTATGACAACCTTCAGATTTGCCTCCAACCTGTGAGGTAAACTCAGTCTTCTCATTCTAGCTGTCAGCAGCAGAGCTATGCTGAGTACGGCTACTTGAAAAAAATCAGCAAAGAGCACATCACCAGCAGATATAGTCTATGTTTAGAGAATTCTCTACAGATTACCTACTGCTGTAGATTTCTCCTGATATCTGTGCACTTACACATTTGGATTTGCAGATTCTCATTATCAGGTGTTAAAATGAAAATATCCATTTTTCACAAAAGAAATTTGCTGTCAAGCAAAGAAACAACAGAACATTTCCATATCCTACCATACAAAATTCTAGGCAACTAAGAAAAACCTATGAATTTACTATGTATGTAAAGATTACAAGCAAAGGAAAATGCCCTGCCTGCATTTTCTGGAGTAACATCTGGTGACAGCTTTTAATTCACTGAGCTAAACTACTTGATTTATGACAATTGAACTACCTTTAATGAAAATGAAATAAAGTGAACTGTGACTTACACTAAGTTCATTTCCCATATATCTGTCTAGACAGCAAATGCAGGTGTACTTACTTGTCCCCTGAGTTTTAGTCAGCTCTTATCTCTGCCCTTCATGCGACCAAATACCATGAATAATTTTAATAGTTTCATATATGCATGATTGTATGTATTAAAAAAATTACTTTTATTAATCCTCTTCCAAAAATAACTAATTATGCACAAAATAGGCCAATCTGCCTGTGATTGTCAGAAAATATGATGCTAACACTACCATAAAGGAAGGTCAGATACTCTTCTCTAATTGTAAAATAAATATATTTTCACATATTGAAAATACTAAAAAAGAAACATGTTGCATGTTACAACCATGACTATCAGATCATCACATTCCAATCAGAGATAAGGGGAAGGTGCTGCATTTTCAGTTCTTCAGAACCAGGTGATAAGTACTAATCTTTACAGCTGCTTAGCTTTTCTTTTGAAAAAGCAACCCACAGTTTATGCAGCCTTCTGCATTACGTAATTATGCCTAGCAAAACAGAGGCAATACAAAGAGCAAAATTCCGCTCTTGGATCTTACACAGCAGAGCTCGTTTCCAGTACTCTGCTCTCTCTGTATCCCCTGAACTCTCCCTACTGTCACTGGGAGTTCAATACACTGTTCTTGCATACGTAGTACCATTAGACATAAAAAGGAGTTCAGTCCATGTACAGAGATTGGAATATTACTTTTCGGATGTGCTGCGAGGCTCTGAGAGTTTAATTTCTGTCATCACTTGGAAATATATGCATAATGTGTTAGAGGCCAGAGACAGAAATTATACATTTTAAAAGTTAATTTTCCAGTGTTTGCTTTTACATGTAAATACATTATTTGCCCATGAGGCATGCAAATTCATTGTCCATAAATGCACAAATCACACGTAATACCAGGTTTTACTCTAATCCAGATACTAAACGAGTAGATATTCTGGTAAGAGTGGTATTACAAACTATCTTACTCTTTGTGATACGAGCACGTATCTGAGAGGAAATGGAAACATGCATACAAAAAATTCACTGCACAGTATTTTCAATAGCACCTAAATTAGGGTGAATTCTAGCTGGTTACTCCCACGTATTTAACCCTTATATGATGAGGACAAGTAGAATTCCCCTGTAAATGTTATGAAATTGTAACATTTAACATCTCAAGCAATGTGATTTTTTTTTTTTAAAGAGAAAGAAGTACGCTTGGCTCCAAAAAAGACCCCACATATTTATCCCTTATTCTTCAATAGCAAACTATTTCCAAAATGTTTCCATTTTGTCCTCCATGTTTACATACTACGGAATAACACTGGCATGATCAGGCAATTGTAGCAACACCTAATACTTTTTAATGTAGAGAAAGCATCATTTTTCTAGATGAAATAGACCATATTTCCAATACAGCGAGTCAGACTGATACTGAAAGATCAGTTGTAGCTGTTCTAGATTTATTAGAATATATTGAATTATATTTGCATTATATTCAAACAACATTTCTTTGTGAGGATCTTTCTTTTATGGTATAGCTATGTGGTGATACTGAAAAAACCCCAGACAAAATCAGTAACAATAGCAATAATATGCATCTCTAGCTAAGCAAGCACTAGATGGTGTCTAATGATTTGCACAGAAAAGGATACAGCCTCATGTACTGCAGTTCTTGTTTTTCAGTATTTTTGTCACTTATTATAACTACCTGAGATTATGACACCTGCATAAGATCATACTCCAGAAATAAGTCTGTCAGCTTGCTTGTGTATCTCAACAGTTTTGTTGACTATATGCAAAATTAGAGTTGTGCTTGCTGAGGAAGGTGCTTCTCCACTTAACTTCACAGGGAAAGTTAGTGCCTATACAATAGGCTACTGCTAACAGTTTCTAACAGTTTCCTCTGACACAGGGTTATACCAGAGGCAAAGAAGGAAACATACAGAGGTGTCACGATCAGGATTGTACTGTGAGAGGTCCATACAAAATTTTAGCCTATTTACAAAACACTGAAAATAACTCAGCTTTAGTCTTGTAAGACTTTGGTAGTTAAATTTGCATAGGTTCCTCCCCCTCAGCATACTTAATATCCAAAGAGAACGAGCAGGATTCTCCCCATGTCTTTTTTCAGACAAGCTGGTGCAGTTATGTGGTGTTTCTCAAAACAGTGTCTGATATTGCAGAAGTTTCTCTGATAATGAGTAGCACAATGAGAAAAGTTATCTGATCTGAATGCTGGGACACGAGGAATGAAAGGGGAAGAGAGCAGTAGGACTAGAAAGAGGAAGAGAAACAGTAAGACTTAAACATACCTAAGCTCTGAAAAGAAGGTACAAAACAAAGTCATGAGATATTCAGGAAGAGATGGGAACTAAGTTGGGAGAAAGAAGAGAGAAACTGGTTGCAGGCATGGAAAATGTGCAATCACAATACCGTAAGGAATTTTGATTTGACTCCAAGAACAAAATCTCTTCTGCTTTCAGACACACCAGCCAGTAACTATACTGTATCTTCACTGTAGCTGACTAGTCCAGAAACAGCCTGCTGCAGCTGTATTTGCCAGTTCCTATTACCGGTTAACTGTTACCACTCACATGGCTAGAGGTTTGTTTGTGCTGGGAATTCAGTTTGAAGGGAATCTTACTCGGTTTGAGGCACCACATTTGATAACTTACAAGAGGGTTCCACATAATGGAAAGAGTGCTTACAGAAATATTAAAGTTATATTAAAATACATTATGAGGGTGTTACAGTTACAAAGTCAAATATTCAAAAGTTAGAATCTCAAACAGAAGTGGCCCAGTGATGCTGGCATAATAAATATATTTAAAGTCCCTTTTCTTTAAAAGAAAAGACTGTAGACCAGTTGCTAGATTTTTTATCTTTTTACTGGAACTTCCTTTAATATTACATGTCTTACCTGATTCTCTTGTTGGTGCCACAAATAAATTTGCAGAACCTGCTCCAGTCCTTGGCGCTGATGTTTTAAAAATTTGCCCAGTTGCTGTCTCCTGTCTTGCAGCATTTCTAGGAGATTGTCAATTTTCAAGCAACTGCTCTGGGCTCCCTGAATCAGCTCTGGATTTGCATTTGGCCCCTCACATTTGAATTCTTCTATAAATTCAGTTAGCTCATGGCTTTTGTTTAAAAGTGCAAGTGATTTCTCCAAAAGCTCTGTAATAGAATAGAATTTAATAGAAAAAAATATGTGATTTGTAAATCCAGTAGCGCATTTCACATATTACTGAAGTATTTTTAAAACTACCTATCTATATGCATGCATGACTGTAATGTACTTTCATGCATTGCATGAAAAGGTAAAAAATAGTTACTTTAGAGGGTGTATATCCTATGATATTTCAGTTTGGACAGCTCTTATATAAACCTACAAAGGTAAAATGGTGTACACACATATGTACCTAAAATGGTACTTGTAATATGGTAGATAGACATATATACTGGTGTACTGAGAGCCACTGCAACAAAACCCAGAAGTGATACTGTTTTCTCAAATTGTGTTCTTTCTGATAGTTTCTCAATCCTCAGGTAAGTTGAAGTGGAATTTCCTACCCTGTTTTCTTTGTGGGTCAGTTTAGGTCTTTATGTCTCCCACAGAAGTTGGAAAAAAAAAAAAAGAAAAGAGTTCTCTTGTCTGGGGGCTATTATAACCTTATGACTAAACAAGACAATAATACCAGGAACTCTTACCTTCCTTCCATAACCTCTACCTAGATACTTTCAGGGTTAAAATTCAGTGGAGTAGCACACTTTAATGACCCACTAGCCATGTGTGCGTGTTTTGTTCCAGCTCCTTAAAGCCACATAGTACAAAATCTATTGAACAGAAAACAATCAGTATTTACAGTCTTTTGAATGAAAAGGGAAAAATTTAAGGCATAGGATGAGAAGGAAGGGGAGCCAAGCGGAAGAGAGGCAAGGTAGGCATGAAGAAAAATATAAAAAAAGGAATGTTTCCAAAGAGCTACTAGTGAAGCAACCAAGAACAGGAAGTAAACAGCAGAAACATTCATCTTGCCAGCTGAGCACACATTAGTAACTCAAGGCAAAGCACCCTAAATCGCCACTTTTCATATGGAACACCTAGGGAAGATGCAGAACTGGAAAGCTTCCACTTCTCCAGCCACCAAGGGCTAACAAGAGAGCTTAGTTTCCAAAAGCTCACTGCAACAAGCCTATTTTACTTCTTGCCTTCCAGCAAGGTGGTATTAATCAGACATGTTCAATTTCAGTCCAAAATGGAATACGTATAAAGATGGATAAATGAGGATAATTTGTATGTTTTAACCTTGTTTATTCCGATCTGAAATGCATTTGTTTCAAAACTATTTTTTTTGAGCTAAGCATTTTTGATAAACTACTCATCACATACTTGTAGAGCAAAAGATTCATAAAGGTTGTATTTTCAGACACCTTACTTTGAAGAGGGTACAGTATCCTTCATGCAGTAAGCAATACAAACACTGTTTCTAATCAAATACCTCCATATCGGCTTTCCAAATTTGATGTGTTTAATTTAGATTAAGAAGCCAATCAATTGCAACCACTTTCCTCCATCTGAGGAAAGGTTTATCCCCATCAAAGCAGTCTTTCTCTGGCAAACCATTTCATCTGATGGTATAGACCCTCTTTTCAGCAATAGATTACTCTCAGATATTTCGGGTTGAAATTGCTATACAGCGAGCACTTCGCTTCCATGAATATCAAACTGGAAGCCCTAAAACCCATATTAGAATGACCTGAGTTCAGTTCTCTATTCAGGCTCCTGAGAAGAATACCTGGTATTCAAGGTAGCTAAAAATAATGAAGCTGGTATTCCAGTAGTGAATAATAAAGTTTAACTGACATTCTGCCAGTTGTTAGCAAACTTACAGCAAGATTTGGTTTAAAGTACAAAAATGGAGTCTTAATTCTTATAAAAAAAATTCAGAACCATATGGAATTGCAAAAGTGTCTGAAGTAGACATATTTGTTCTAAGATTGGGTTTTTTTTAAATATGCACAGGAAGAGTAAAATCATCCTTCAGGGTATCAGTACACAATAGCACACCATCAGGAATGGAATCCCACTTGTACCTTTTGTGTGATGCTCTTGTTGCAGAAGGAGTTCTCTCAAAGAGTCAATATTGTCAAACTCTTCAACATTTTTCAGGAAATCTTCAACTTGGTCAATTTTAACAGCAAACTGCATTAAGAAAATAAAAGGTGGGAAGAAGCATGGTATAATTTTCATTTGCAGAACTCCATCTGAAAACTTGTAAATTCTTGAGAAAAGCCATTTTTAAGTGACTGCTAGATACAGATGCTTTGTAGCCGTCTGTTTTACTGAGGTTCTCAATGACTGAGGGAACCCAAATTTCAATTGACATACTCTGTAATTACAGTTTGTCACTTAATGAATCATCTTCCCTTTGTCACCTTCAGACCCACTGAAAACAAAACTTGTATGGAAGAATCTGGTAATTTCAAAGCCTTCAGTAAAACATTTAACATGAATGAAGACTTTAACTTAGGTCTCCTTCCCAGAACTTATTGCTAACGAAAAAAAACATTCAAGAGCAACACCAGACAGAGACACAATCTTCAAAGCAATCTTTTGAAGGCAGAAATGAATCACAAATTTAACCTAACTAGTATTATGGTAAACATAGTAATTCTTTATAGTGGGGAAACTGCATCTCTGTAATGAAGCCTAAAGCTATGTTACTCTTTTACTGGTTATTTTTCCACAGGTTCCATATTTTAAATATTGAAACATGTTGTGTTTCAGAAAGATTTTGGGCAGGTTCGGTAATCTGCTGAGATTGTTAAAACTAAGATTGGAATTCTTCATTTGGCTTCCACCTTTGCAAGTGCATTGTCAAGTGTAAGTATCTCGAAGTGCTGTGTTCTTCACCTTAACCAATCTATATCAATTCTACTCCTTCATTTCAGGAATGAAGAAACCAATAGAATTCAAACTTCTGTTTCAGTGTAAGCAAAGATGTTGAAACCTATGGTTAAATTAAGGAAGATGAAAAGAAAGCACTCTGCTTTTTCTGTTCCACATTTTTCTCCCTCTTTATCTGCATACTATAAAAGAAATCCATCGAGGATCAACATCTGAGATTCAAGTTCTGATTTTCACTACAGAATACTGAGATACATTTTCTGTTTTATCACAATAAAATAAAGATTTCCATAATCACAGGCTGTCATTTAACAAAGCCTTTCCATAAGAGGTATCATCAACTTCTATTTAAATCAATATTGTGTTTCTTCTTCGCTCCTACATACAATGCATGTGATCTGTGCTGTGCTCCAGCTGCTAGGTTTTGTTTCAATTATAGTTTAATTTTAAGCCTGTTGCAGGGGCAGTTCAGCTAGCCCCTCAAGGATTTAGTCTACACTAGGTCAACATTTGGCAGTACAGAATTTATCATAGTGGTACTTGTGCCAACTCTGTACTAATTTCTTTGAATAAAACACATCACCAGGACACAATTAGTAGACTGTTGATCTTGGAGTTCTTAGGACAGTTAGCAGTAGGATGGCTGGTTCTGTAATTTATAGGTGGCACTGGGCTGTTATAGAAACTAATTATCAGGGAGAATTACTAAACTTTTCAAAGATCTAGGGATGTGGGAAGAATTGAATGTGAGGCTACTCAAAGCAAGCACATACGTGCAGGGCATGGAATCCC
Organism: Buceros rhinoceros silvestris; assembly: GCF_000710305.1. Taxonomy (NCBI): domain Eukaryota; kingdom Metazoa; phylum Chordata; class Aves; order Bucerotiformes; family Bucerotidae; genus Buceros; species Buceros rhinoceros. The sequence goes on along the minus strand of NW_010410593.1, from coordinate 13,581 downwards.
TTGCTGCTTTAGCTCCCTATGTATCAGTGAATTAATATAAGGGATGCAAAGAAATGGGTGAGCAGGGAAAGACAACACCGTCTCTGGGCTCACACAATCGCTCTTTTATGCACCTCTGTACATGGAAGTCTCTGGACTGGCAAGCTAGACTCACATCTAGTTTGCATAATTACAATAGCTGTATGGATATTTCAGTGTAAAATCTTCAGTGGTCGATCTTCAGTAGGCATTAGTGAAGGCATCCGAGGATTTAGTTCATTCAATGCCAAATGATTTGAAATATAAGGAATCAAAGATACTCTGCAGAATGTCCATAGCTGCTGAATTACATATTTTAGGTTTTGGTCCAGTTCCATTTTTCACTGTCCATTTTCTCTCAAGTACAAATTTTGGCGACACCATGACTAAGTCTTAAAGTCCACACGGTTTTTCAATTAGTTTCATCCTGAACTATCCAGGAGGTGGAAAAGAAAGGATTCATCTAGAAGACTTTTGTTTCATCCTTTAGGAATGCAATGAACATATATAACAGAGTAAAATTACAGTGGACAGAGTACCTGTAAGATGTGGGAGGTTTCAAATAAAGAGTCATTTGATTCAAATACAAACCTCCAGAGCATTTTCAAAGAACACAGAAGTAAGTTCCAGAAGTGCCTGTCGCTTCTCTAACATAATGATAAGGGCATCCCATGCATCCCCAAGGGTCTCTGCCATGGCATCATAAACCTGACTCTTTTCTTTGTTCTCCTCCGCAGCCTTGTCTGCTTCATGCAGCAGGTCCCATACCTGGTCTTCCAAAGCCTTATAAAAAAAAGGGGAAAAAAAAAGAAACATATCTGTAAACAGAATCAAAGACACTGTGCTGATACTGGTGTCAGGATACTCTTTCAGTGGGTCTGACAGACTACCCACAAGTCTCCTACTCCTATTTTATTTTCAGCTCCTAGTGACAGAAGTGTAGCTGTTCCTGCATGTTTCACAGCAAACTTCTGAATTTCATCTGCACTTAAGAGGCAATATTTTTATGACATTTCATTTAAAAACAAGTGGTAAGAGAATTAATCATAATATCTCTAATATTTAGACTAAAATGGGTTTACACCTCCTTAAACACAGATCTTCCTGGGAACAGTAGCAATGCAGATATTCTGGATCTTCTTTCATATGCCATTGTATTATATTACATGACTTTACAAGCTTCTGAAGTCTGTAAAGTGTAAGGTAACGTACTCATAAGTCTTTGATGACTTCAATGAAATACAGACAAGAATAGCCTGAACATATGCACATATTCTCTAGAAAAAAACCACAAAAATTTATGCAGTGTTTCAAGCTCAGCTCACTGCATTTACCAGGCTGGCCACAAATAAAAATACTCCATTGTCAAGAAAACAGTTCCACTGTGTTTCAATCCCTTTCCTAATCTCCACCACAAGAAAGATAACTGCTGGGTCATTTCCAGCTTATGTTAAAAATGTTTAATTTCTCACAAAAAACAATATGCATTTGTTCTACATTCTTTTTTCCCCCCATCTTGGTTTTTGTCATAGGCGTGAATTAATAAAGTCGCAATTTATGCTGTTATTACAGGTTATCACATGAATGTGTAACGGGAAAAGAAATCTATACTAGGCAAGTTAAAGTCTGTGATAACTCATTCTCATGACACAAACTCTAATAAAGGCTAAAGAAGGGGAAAACCTCAGATTCTCCTCACAGATCCAACTGGAAAGAGGAAATAGCAGAAAACTTTATTGTTCTAAATGCAGAACCATAACCTCCAGTCCTCCCTAGACCTTGTATACTACAGAAAGATGTCAGCTTGAACTGATGAGGCTCATCAGTTCTCTCTAGAAGCAGTACTTTGGAAATAGTATCATAAACTATGAATTTTTATTCTTTGAATAAAATAGAATTAAATTATTTTAACTTTACAGACAGCCAACTTATGAAAACCAAGAGTGGTAAAATTAACAGGCATAAGAGCAGCTCCATCAAACCCATGTTTTTCTATAGTACATAGAATGCACATACGAATACATGCTTATTGTTTGGTGATAAACCCATCAAAAAGAGTATCTCTGCAAAAGCCAGTGTTCTAGAGAAGAACACACACTTTGTTTTATATTTCTGAATACCAGGAACGGGCACTGCTGCTTTCTAATCCTTCTGTAAAACCAACTCCTCTAGTTTTGTTGAGTCCCCATCCTGATTGCCTCATATCATGCAAAGAAAGGCTCAAACTGCCCAAATGCTACCTGTTCTGTATTTAAGTAGAAGTCTAATTAATAATTACTTAATTATGCTTTGACTTTAAATGAGGTCATTTGCATGGAGTAGATACTGCCACTCTGATGTAACAATAGCAACTGTTTTATATCTCCATTTTACCACGAGACAAGAATAAGACCACGAAAACCAGCTGGCCTTGGGAATCTAGTCCCAAGTACTGCAGTCAATTTTATTAAAGAATATTGATCTAGCTGACAAGATAACTAAGGGCTGCTGCAGGAGTTTTCTAGTCTTACATGCAGCAGTCAGAGTTCTTATTCTTTGAAACAAGAGCAGCATTCACTCCTGATAATTTTTAAACCGCAGAGGTTATATGGTTGTGCAACTAATAACATTTAAACCTCAGCTTCATCAAAGCAATTATAATGGTAAGTTAATGAATGGAGCTTATGAAAATTTTAGATGAAAAACTTACACTGCAATCTTTAATGCAGTTCTTTCAACTCTTGGTTCTTCTTTTATTGGTTTGCATAATTATTTCTCAATTATTTTTATAGTATCAAAGCTATAATAATCATTCTATCCATGAAATATCAGATTATCCTAAATATATGCACAATTTCTTCAGAGCCAACGAAGTCTTGGTTCTTTGTTCAACCTCAAAAAAAAAGCTGAACTCCAGGTACTAAGTGCCGAGTGTTACCTGTGTTGGGTAACAGACCTAAAGGAAATTTGTTTTGTTTCCTAGGACCCAGAAGAAAGAAAAAAAAAAAAAAACTTGTGAAAGTCTTGTGGAGTCTTTAAGGCCAAAGTGTAGAATAAATGAAATATCATGACAGATGCTGAATTAATGAAATACATAAGGATGTGACTTCCTTACCCTGTGATAACAGAGTAGGATGAGGTTTATGTAGACATATTTCAGAGTGCTTACTAAATACAGCTGAAAATCTTTATGAATATTTTTGATGTAAAATGATTTTCCAACTTTATGCCAAGCATTTTCTTTAGCAGGTAAGTTTGACTTCAATTGAAAAAGTGAATGCCATAAGCTAAAAAATAACATGGATCATTCTGCTGCCATGACTCATTTCATCATATCCAATTTCCTTTAGTTGTCGGGTTTCTTATTTGCAACACTTTTCAGACATCACAGACGTTCAGCAAAAGGAGACTATGTTTTATTATTGAAGAAACAATTCTGTAAGGAATATTGGCTTTTAGTGGTAAACGAAGTTATGAGACACCCGAATCAGATATTCTGTAAAATAACATCAGAATTCTAAGTGTTCGATCAAAAATCATTCTGCTGAAAATAAAAAGCTCACTTTAAGGCTAAGTGATGGCTACAAATTTGGAGATTTAATATGCTAGCAGCCATTGTTTCCAGTTTAAAATTACAAGATTCAGGAATAATTTTCTCTGATATTTATCAAGGAAGTGGGAAACTAGAAAAGGAGCAGTATATAGTATACCTCCCTCTCCTAGAAAACAGTTTACAGTTTTCTGAAAACTGGGATTCTCCCCTTCCCTTTCCCCCGCCCCCCCACCCA
>NW_010410593.1:0-9691 GCF_000710305.1 Buceros rhinoceros silvestris | reverse complement strand
GATCCCCCCCTCCCCTCCCCCCCCCCCCTCCCCCCCCAGTAATTGCCTTCAGAAGTAACCTAAAGGCATGATGGCAGCATAACAGGAAACAATTTTGTCTATATTGCTCACTTGTTTGAGAACACAGAATTTTAGGTACGGTCTTGAACTCTCCAAAGGTCAATACAACACTAACAGGAAGATGTTACTTCATCTGGAAGGCCACTTTGCCCATCTTTTCAGGCCTGATCCTCCATTTTCACTTGTGGGTTAACTTCAGACACACAGGATTTTCACAAAAACAACAGATCAAGCAGAAAGGCAAACCTGCACTAAAATAGTCACACGTTTCTATTGCGTTGTTATATAACGTTAGCAGAATTGGGAGACTCATGCTATTTTAGTGACATAATTAGCAAGGTGAGACTAAATTTAATTCCAAGGTTCTGCCCAAGGAACACTAATGAATCATTTCTTTAACTGAAGCCATTTGGCAATAGGTAAATAAGCACACAACTTTAATACGCTGCTCTTCAAATAGTGTATACATTCAATACATATATTTTAGTCTTCCAATTTATTTTTAACATCAGCTGTGTCTGTTGTTATTCATTACATTTCACAGACAACATAAAGCCAGGATATGATATTTACATTCCTTCAAAACATATGCAAGTACTGATTCTCAATATCTATTTTGAAAACACAGACTGCCTGCAAGATGATTTTAAAAGGCTACTCCAATAAAGGCACAGTATGAAACAATGTTTTTGTTACCATGAAGAAACAGTCAAGATTATTTTGACCAGCGTTTCAGACATAAGAGAAATCTATTACTAATTTTCCATGTCACACTGCTTTGTTCTCTGTCCAGTATTAACAAAATATTTTCTAACTACAGATAAGATAACATGAAATGCCTAGAGCTCTGCCTGCTTCCAGGATACAGAAAAATGTTTCACTCTCTAACAGCTCAGCTTACGAAAACCAATTGCACTCAGGATCCAAATTCAACACTAAGACTATTTTACACTTAGAGGAAGAATACTCTACAAGAATCATGAATCAGGAAATAAGACAAGAATTTTTAAAAAGCTATACAAATGGAAAATAAAAACGGTCTATGGATTTCATTCATTTTTTCAATAGCTTAACTACTGATAAATAAAGGCATATGAAGAGACCACAAAAGGGAAAACAAAGTAATGAACAAAGGTTTCATGTGCAGAACTTGGTCATTTTCCATTCTTGTCATTTATCACCCAACACTTGGAAATACCCTTTATGTCCTAAAATTTATTTTAAAATAGACCTAAAATTTAGGGCTATGTCCTACAACAAATTACCTCATCGTGGCTTTTTCATTCATTCGTAAGATCTTTTAGTAGGAAGTAAAAGTTCATGTCAGAGTTCGAGTACTAAATGGCAATTCACTTTTATGCAGTGTTAAAATTTTCATCATTTGGATTGTTCTAAAATTTGGTAAGACTGGAAACTGGCAAGGATACTTGCTTCTCTAGGCAGCTACCTACCCTCAACCTGCAAGGGATATACTAAACCACAGATTTAACAACTGGTACCATGGGTGAGATTCTTTTCCCATCACTTTCCAGCCACTTCAAAAATCTTGCAGAGAGCCGAGTCCCTGCAAGACCCCAATTTATTTCCAACCTGCAAAGTGCGGCTCTAGTGAAGAGGGAAACCACGAGATTGTTTCTTGAAGCTGTCATTTGCCAGGTGAAGACAGAAACATAGAGCATTGTGGAGTGTACAAGACCACTCAGCCTCAGAGATAGTTATTACTGAAAAAGCCATTTGTCCTCTGTTTCTCTGCTCTGCCCCCCATTTTGTTAGAGGTTTAGTTCAGCAGATGTTCCAGCTCAGAGTTGAGATAACTCAAAGGCAGCTTATTGCTTCCCAAAGTACTTTCCTCTTTTCTGTGAGTGCTGTGCTTCATCACAGATTCTTACCCTCAAAGATTCTAAGGAATGTGAAAGGTCATGTGATTTTTTTTTAACTACTAATTCAAAATAATTTAATTTTATAAACACACAGTTTACACTCTTACTTACAGGTAGACATTTTTAGTTGTAATCTATAGGCTAAAAAAACTCCTTTCAAGCAACCTTTTTTTTTTTTTTGAACACTGCGTTTTAGGTAAGGTCTTGAAATCTCCAAATGGCCAATACTAACAGGAAGAAGGAATTTACTTCATCAGGAAGGCCAATTTACCCATCTTTTTAGGTCCCATCCTCTACTTTCCACTTGTACAAATTTTGTTGCTCTGCTGCTACAGACTTATCTCATTTCAACAACTTTGTCTGTAAAATGTTACATAGCTAAGATTTGCTTTAGGGAAAAAAGAGACTTTCTACTGCAAGAAGCATACCATGTGCTCACAGTATTTCTAAATCTTGATAAATCTTATGCAGAGCTGTGAAAGCTGAAGTACATGCATCTGACCTTCACATTTCATTTCAGTGTAATCTCCAATAGCGAAGATCCATACTGAATGTATGGATCTTAAACTCCTCAAGTCAGTTTACGTAGCAATAAAGACAGACAACCCCCAAAAATATCTTATAGCCTGATCAACCCTGAAACGTCAAGTCGAACTTGCTCCATAGTCAAATACTCTGGAATGGCTTAGACTACAGGAAAATCTTGTCAGGAGAACATAGAAAATGTACTCCTCTCTGTGCATTGTAAACATCTCTTCACTTTTACCCCTGGCTGTACGTAACCCCGGCTCACAAAACGAAAGAGGAAACAGGAGCCAGAGAGGAGAATCTGAGGTAAAAAAACTGCAGAACTGCATTTCTGAGCCAGCAACACCTGGGACAAGTGCAGGAGCTTCCCCTCCAAATATCTCACTACAAAACTGGATCAAAGCGATGAGTTAACACTATGTTGATTACCACTGCTTATAAATTTTTACTGCTGATTGTCATTAAATTTTTTTAAAGTCAATATATATCACCAAGACCTCATTGATTTGTATTAAATTGAAATTAACATCTCTCTCCACTTGGGAAGCTTAGTCTCAAAGAATCATTTATTAAAAAAATTACCGGGTGGAAGAGCTGTGAGGTACTTGACAAAATTGTACCACGACAGATCGTAAACAGTTCGAAACTCACAGCGCTGTGCAAGAATTATATCTTTATAAAAGAGTACACATTGCAAGAACCGTATTTACTGCAACAATAATAAGCCCCAGCACTAAATTTACTGTAACTGCAGCCATCTCTCCTGTTTCCTAACCTTGCCAACCTGAGCAGGCTTATCCTCAGCGCTGCCAATTTCCAGCAGTACTCCTTCAGAGAAAGTGGTGCAGCAATAGGGAGCTATGGTATCTGACTGCAGTTGAAAACGTCTGACAAACTTGAAGTCATTTATGCAGTGCAGTGTCAGTAGCCTAGAACTCAGTGGTACTGCAGTAATTACTTCAAGTTGTTTTTACTGCTTTCACTGAGGTTGTATCTTCACTAAAAGCTGAGGCCAAGCATTTCTGACATCTGCAACTGCAAATCGTTTAGTGCAGTGCAGCTCAAAAAAAGATTCAAGAACAATCCTACTGCAACTTACTACTTCTTGCCACAGGATGCTTGGAACTTAACTAAGCATTACAGGACTTTGAAAAAAAGTAGTACACCAGCTGCAAGTGAACAAACCCTCTTCTTGACAGACGTAGAATGATTCCTAGAAAGGTTTCTATACGTATACCACTAAAGTCTGCCAGACAACATTAGTGGAAGCAATGGGTAATTGTGGTTCACACTACTGCTGCTACACTGCTCGCTATGCTTGATCTAGGTAATTTAAAGTTAGTTCACAGATGTCTACACAAGCTGTAAGCGTAAGATAGACCTGCTGTCAGAACTCAGAACATAACATTCTAAACAGAAACAACATAGGTTTCTGAAAGCCCTATTACTACATAACCCATATGCAGCAAAGAATCCACAAGTTTTCCATAGCCATACACAATATCGTTTAACTTCTTCAGACACCTAACAATTGTTCCCTTACCTTACTGTTTCTGGCTGAATAGTTTCACAGTCTCACATTCATTCACTTATATACAGAAGAAATCACTGAACTTCTGAATTCCATTGGAGTTTTGGCATTGTCTTGAGCTTGCAAAACTGTTCATTGCTCACAGTCACTTACATGCCAATATGCAAGAATACCTAAAGTTACTGGCATAGTTAAAGAAGTATAGTTGTAGCATATACAGCTGGAACTATTCATCTACGTATTTGACCTAATCCTGCCCTATTAAGCGTAACTGGATTTTCTTATTTCTGCTTTTAGTGCAATTTGAATTTTAATTCATAAACCTGAATTTCCAAAATTCAATTTAGCTTAAAAAAACCCACCCATAATACAGTGCGGGAAATAGTTATACTGCACTTCTTACCAAATCCATACTCATTCCACAGCTGATTAGATGTTTTCCAGGCAATATTTATTACTCACAGAAGAGGAAAAAAAATTCTTTCTTGGCTCTGGGGCCAAGGAACTGCCTGCCTTTAACCTTTGTACAGCACATTTAAGAAATACTTCACTTCTCAAAGCAAGTAAAGCCATGGGGGAAAATAAATAACTAAAAATTTCATTTTTAAGGTCTATTTCTGTTACTTTATGATTTTATGTAATCATTATAGATTTTTGTTTCCTTTTTGCTATAAGAAAAACCTTTCTTTCAGGAAACCTGTCAATCTTCAATTCACACATATTTTCCTGTAGAGTTTAATTTAAACAACCCTTTAAAATATCTAGCAGTGCCTCCCAAACTAATGAAGCTTTCCTGTATAATAATAATTTAAAAAGTGTGCAGTGAGCATTTTGTACTTCCTAGCACTGATCATGTCTGCTTTTGAGATGACAAAACTTCACAACTGATCTGACTTACTTCAAAAAAGTACCAAGTAGTGGGTGAAGAGGCAGAATAAATCACTGCCTTTTTGCATGGGGAACTCAGAAACAGTGCTAAAACCACCATGGCAGAGTCACTTGGGTAGCTCATGCAAGACTGCTCCTGGGCATCTCTGTCATAGACATGAACTGCTTGTAGCAGACTCTGAACAAATAATCATTTTTCTAACAAAGGCTTGGAGGCATTTATAGGAGGATAGTCTGACTCTCTCAAACTAAGCAACCATCATGGTGCTTTGTCTTCAAGTATTTTCAATTCAATATTGTTTATGCTAGCTAATTGAATTGGTGAATAAAAATTATTTAATAAAAACCCTTCCTATCATAATTGTCACCTTCTACAGAAAACTCCGATTTGGAATTTGGTCATTAGTTAGCTGAAAACCACTGTTGGCACGTATAGCTCCACGGTCTTTACAGGCTTTTTTCAGACTTACACGTAGTATTTTTATTTTGCAGAACATGGTCAAATAACAGTGTTTACTAGCATATGCAAGTTCACTCTTCTACCTCAGTATCCTAATATTCAACAAATCTACTCGCAGTTCAAAGCACAAGCATTGATCCTTAGGGTGAAAGAAAAGCAATGCTTCTCTAAGTCTTTTGGTCTCCACTCTAAGAGGTTAGAGCAGGCTAACACCTTGAAGCATTTATCATCTTGTGATCTGCTTGATTTCTTAAATTTATTAATATTATCAAAAGTTTTACTGAACATTTCCTCAAGTTGGTCAAGGAAACACAATCAGCACTCAAAACCCACTCCCAAAAAACCAACCAACCAACAAGCAAAAAACCTACCAACCAAAAAAGCCTCACCAACCTAGCAGTAAGAAGATGGAAATTGTGCTGCCCTTTGACAGGCTGTTTCAAAAGGAAAGAGGACTAAAGATAACTTGGAACTTTATCAGGGCTTTAGAAGGCCCATGCCAATAGACTCTGCTGAGGAAACTCAGAAGATTCCCACATACCCTGGGAACGGTGATGTCCCACAGGTCTCCCCCATCACACCACTGAAGACCTAGGTATGAATTTACTTCATCAGGAATAACTATGACTCTAAATTGAATGTGGTCCCCAGCATTTTTTCCCCATACACAACAGCAATTAAATCACTTTCACACCCATGATGGATGTTTGAATCACCAGAAGAAAATGTACTGAGAAGGTAGTTCATGAAACAAAAAAGGGAAATTTCGTAAAACAATTGTCTTCATGAATATCTGTATACTTACCATAGAATACCACATCTCCAAGATACTGACAGCCTCTGTTTAATAAAATTAATGTAACAGAGAAGCAATTAACTGATAGCATTTGTCTGTAAGTTAAGGAATACAGAGAGGAGTCATTTCCTATGTAGCATGAAACACTTGTATTTTTTTCCAGAGAACTTTGAGTGCAGTAATAATTATTCCATATTATTTTGTCCATGAATAGCATTGGCACAAAAGGGCAGAGAATGGGTTGAGAGAGTTGTCAATATGTCCAAAAAGTAAATGCTACTTCTAAACCAGCCATTAAAGTTGAAGTAAAGCTCTATGAGAAGCCATTACTACGTTTATTTCTTACTGAGGCATATAACGGCTGCATGCATAACAACTCCATAAAAGTAATGGCGTTCATTAATTATCCAGCATGAGATTTTCTTAACTTTCTGGACCAGCTCTGTAACCAATATAACATAACTGGAATTAAATTAGCATGTGATACTGACGAGTCTCTCTACTAATTCAACATCTTAATATTAATCTATGAAAAGAAATTATTTTCATGACTTAACACTAACATGTTAAAAAAAGTAAAATATTTTCACACAGATTTCTCATCACTAGTAGGTTAATTTTAAATCTTACCTTTCCCCCTTTTTTTTGTTTTCCAAAACACTAGCAAAAATCATTTCTGGTTTATGATGAAAATGTATTTGAACTTTGCTGCTAATTGCACTGTCAGGCACCTCAGTAATTAATTTTAACTCATTCAGAAGATATTAACAAATACTTCTGTAACAAATTTACTGAAAAATAAGCATTAGGAAAATATTTTTACTTAAAAGAACTGAAAGACTTATTTAAAAGATATCCAATGCAAAAAATGAGCATATTATATTATTGCTTTTTGAAAAATGTCATTTTCCAATTTGCTTTTCTTGGACATTAGCATATAAATTACTATTTTGCAATTTATGCTCTGTGAATTGAAGTAAATAAAGCAATTAGGAGCAATCTTCAGGCTCATGAGCCAAATTAGTAACAGTGTTGGTTTTAAACTTCTGTTTGCAGGCTAGATAGATAATTCTGTTCTGTACTGGTTCTGCCACAGTCTCTTTTATGATAGAAAAACAGAACTTTGGAAGAAAACCAAGAACGCCACTGTTTGCCTTAGTGTGGATTTAACAGTGTCATAGCCAAAAGCCTGGCAACACATGCACATACGCAGCCTGTTTTGGTTTGGTTTTTTTTTTTTTTTTTTTTGTTTGGTTTTTTTTTTTTTTTTAAATGATCCAGAGAGCATTACTGTTGGGAGATTCAAATACTAAGACAGCATGTTATCTCCAGATAGAAAGGACTTTGTTGGAAACAACCGACTCGGGGAGAACATAAACAAAGGCAGAGATACGCACGATGCAACCGATATAATTTCACCTCCTGGAAGCACTGTCTCTTGAGTTTTTCTGGGTTTGATTTTTCTCACTTTTTTTCAAATTTGTAAAGAACAAGCCAAAACAAACATATTTACATTTCCAGAACATATAAACCTGCTGAAGGGCATCTAAACAAGGATGACATAAATGTTGGGAAGAAGACTTGCATGAGATCATGGAAGTTGATGTTTTCAACAAAACTGTTACTGCTGATATGGTCCAATTTAGCAAAACAAACAGAATACATTCGTTTAGAAGCAGAACATATTGGCTGAGACTACTGAAGGGTCAGTTCATAAAGGGGAAGGGCTGTCAAACATTAAAACATTTGTGTTTAATTTGTAGGCAATGTTCAACAGAAACATTTTATTTCAGTTCATGGAACCTGCAACAACACATAAGTGTTGGCAGCATCTAAACCTGTCAAATGAATTCACCAATTTTAAAAGAATATGTAATTCTTTAACAATTACAAACAAAATTAATGTCCAAAGGAAAACAAATCTGTAAGCTTGCCTAGAACAAATGACAAGCATATATGAATTTTCCCGATCAATTAGGTATCATTGAATGAAACTAGGAAACTGAACTAGAGTTTACCTCTTAAATCACTGTTTAAAAAGTTTCATTAATCTTCCGAGCTACTAGCAGTCAGTATGACAATTCACAAAAAAAAAATTCTGCTATAAAGGACATCAATATTACACATATAAATGCCATTTCAAGAGCACTGAAAAGAATTTTAACTAGATGTCGTAAACGTCAAGTTCCATGGGTTTAATTTAGCCTCAGTTTTACTATTTCCTGTTCAGCATTTATTCTTTCCACTCTATTAACTGTAACGTTTGTTTCCTGATCTTTGAACATTTGAAATGCAGACCTTTTTCAAAGTTGTATTCTGCTTATTAAAATAGTAGGTTGTCCCCAATTCCCAAATTCAATGGTATAAATTTAAATCAGTAACAAATATGACAGAGTACATTCTATCAAAGGAAACTCTTTTGGCATGCTTTTTCCTAATACCTTAAAGTACACACACGAGTTTTTTAATCACAATAATTCCGAACATTAAAAGCAGTAATGTTCTAAAAAATACCGCTTTCACATTCACAAGACTGTTCCTATTAGCCTTTAAAGTACCATCTGCCTTACTGAGTGTCAAGCTCATTGTTTAGGTTTTTTCAACTCCTGTTAACATCGCTAAGTCAAAAACAATTCCCTGGAATAGTGAGCTGGATTACATTCCTTTTCCTCTAGCATCAGAAGTACTATAAACTGAACATTGGTCACTGTCACAAATTTTGTCCTTACTTACACTTGTGAATTCTCAATGTATGAAGCTGATGAAAGAATTTGGCCTGAAGATTTTGTTTGTAACTTACAATACATATACTGGGATGAGAATAATGGAGGCAAAACTGACTTCGCAGTATAACACGGGATAATGCCAGCATGGTCAACTATTCCACAAATTATCTTCTAAAAGTCCATAAATTCTTCAGCACTGATTCCAAAATTTTATTTGGTATCAACCACCTGACTCTTTCCTTAAGCAGGACTAGTTTCACATTCAAATCATTGCAGGTTCAGGAATTTTTTTTCCCAAGCTGCTCAAACGCTTAACTTTGAATCAAATTGAACTAATCAGCAAAGTTAAGAACACGTGTATCCAGTATTGGTATCTGTCAGGAAATGTGATTTATTTTGCATTTTTTTTTTTAATATGACAAGAAAAGGTAAACAGGAAAAAAATTCCAAACAACCTCACTGTTGTACTTTAAATTCAGGTGGCTGAAAAATTCCACAATAGACAAAATTGTATCTATTTCCAGGGATCCAAGTGGAGACATTCTTAGTTACACCGTTTTCTACTGGTAAACCATTTCTAGCTCTAAAAATAAAATGCATAAGGATTCTATCCTCCCTTCTTGTTAATGAAGCACGGTAGAAAAAAAGACTGATAAAAAACCAAATGAAGCTAATATAGCATTTAGCAACTTTTCAAATTCATACAAGTTTAATCACTGAAGCAATTCAGATTATCATCAATATAAATAAAGTGTAACAAACTATTTTGGATTAAAAAAATATTTGTTGATGAATATTCATTATTTATAATTTATTTATTTA
>NW_010410592.1:0-2067 GCF_000710305.1 Buceros rhinoceros silvestris | reverse complement strand
GCTGGGCTTGGGGGGCTGCAGCGGCTGAGTTCCCGGCCACGCGGCAGCGCTACGGGAGGCTCTAAGGGTTGATGGGCCCCGGTGAAGGCAAACGGGCCGGGGATCCGCCCAATCCCAGGCTCGAGCAGCGTGTGTCGGGACAGATGTGCAGACCCTCTGTCCGCCCCAGATGGTAGAGGTCAGATGTGCAGACCCTCTGTCAGCCCCAGATGGTAGAGGGGCTGGAGAGAGCAGCGTCCCTGCTGGGAGCCAGGGACAGCAGCTTCAGGTGGGGGAAACAGGGCCAGGACGTGCGCAGGAAACAGTGCCGGAGCAGGAACTGTGGTTTTCCAACCCCCTCGGGCACGCACGGAGGTGCCATTGGTTGTGAGGTGGGGGCCACGGCGGTGGTCCCGGCGCTCGGCAGAGCAGAGCGAGGTGCCCTTAGGGAGCGCTGCCTGCATGCTGCAGGGGCGAGGGGTAGGTGACCCATGGAGGTGGAGGGCAGCAAAGCTTTTCCAGACACGCAGCCAAGTCCAGGAGCGCAGGGACGCTGCGGCAGCTGAACCCAGATTTCCTGAGCCAGCTCCCAGTGCCCCGGCCCCAAGGCCTTGGCAACTCGCGTGCTCCAGCAGCAGGTCACAGGAGCACCTTGTCCCGTAGTAACTGTACCTCCTCTTCCTGTTTGAAGTGATAAACGAGCTGGACGGCCTGGCCAAGGGCCCGGAGATGGAGCACCGGGCTGCAGGCTATGCCCGCCAAGTGCAGGAGAGAGCCAGGAAGTCCATCGAGTTCCTGGAGGAGCGGTTTGAGAGCCGGGACAACTGCCTGAGGGCTCTGACCAGCCGAGGCAACGAGCTGGAGTCCATCTCCTTCCGCAGCGAAGACACCACTGGCCAGCAGGTAAGGGACATCCTGGCCCTGGGCACACCGGGCACAGAGGGAGCGATGCCAAGGGCTGGAGGCTCTTTGCCACCACCACCTCCTTGGGGGAAACGAGGGACCCTGGGCCTGCGAGCTCTGGCCAGGGGATAGCTCTGTCCCCACCTTTGCAGGCTCCGAGCAGCCCCGCTCTCTGCCGAGCTGCGGCAGAGCAGACATCAGGTTGGTGGGGTTGCAGGTTTTCTTCCTGACAGGGGTAACGTTGCCCTTTTCTTCCAGGGAAACAACGATGACCTGATTCTGTCCTGCTGCCTCCACTATTGCAATGACAAGGCCAAGGATTTCATGCCCTCCAACAAAGGTAGAACATCCTCACGCCTCTTTGTCCTCCCTGTTGCATTCCACGGTCCCTTCTCATTTCTTGTTTCACAGCCCTTGGAGACGATCGCTCCCGCATTTTGCCTCTTTCAACACCAAGGTGCCACCTCCTGCCTCCGGTCAGCCCCAGGCTGTGGCCTCCCACCACGCTGCCAAATGTGCCCCTCATGGCACTTTGGGGATGCTCCAGCCTGTGAGAAACCACCATAAATGTCTGCAGAGCTGTTTTGTTCTGCCAGCAGCGGTGATGGAGAGCCAGAAAGAGCCTCCTCCCCGCAAGCCCCGGTGCCTCCTGTCCAGGGCCCTCCTCCCCCGTTGCCCGGTTGGCATCAGCCACGTGTGCTGGGACCAGACAGTCCCCAGGCTGTTGCCAGGACGGTGGGGATGGGAATCGCATCAGCAGCTGCCCAAGAAATCAACCCGCATTTGTCAGCGCGAATTCTTAGCAGCTTAACTTGTCAGATTCGCAGAGAAACCGTCACCAAATGTTTATGTGCAAATGATGCTGAATTTTGAAATCATGCGGATTATGGGGAATGGGGCCTGACAAGCTGACAGCCTCTGGTTTGTAACAAGGAGGCACGTCACCAGCACGGAGCAGAGGATGTTTATTGTTACACATTTCTTAAAGTGTCCGCGTAAAACCTCCCGATCCTGCTTCGGGCAGCCCTCGGCCCCCGGCCTGCCCTCCTGCCAGGCCCCCGCTCCCCTTCCTCCTGGCACCGGCCAGCCGGGGCGCTCGCCCCACCAGCCTCAGCCCTGACACCGTGACCGTAGCCCGCGTTCCTGGCCACCCTCCCCTTCCCCTCGTCCTGCCGCTCCCCACGC
>NW_010410591.1:947-1430 GCF_000710305.1 Buceros rhinoceros silvestris | reverse complement strand
GGGGCCCGGCACACCCCAAGGCTCGGGTGGGTGCTGCCGAGGGGACCCCGGGACCGTGCAGCCCCCAGACCCAACCGTGAGCTCCAGCTCCTGCAAGGGAAACTGGATGGTAAACTAAATTGTGTTCACATCTAACAACTTCTTGGGAAAACCGAGTTCCTAAAGGCAGAAGGATTTGGGGGCTGCTGCAGCTCCTGGCAACACACACTCACAGGACCCCAGACTTCTGCACGCCGTATTGGCTGGGGGTCCACCGTGCAGCCCCCAGACCCAACCGTGAGCTCCAGCTCCTGCAAGGGAAACTGGATGGTAAACTAAATTGTGTTCACATCTAACAACTTCTTGGGAAAACCGAGTTCCTAAAGGCAGAAGGATTTGGGGGCTGCTGCAGCTCCTGGCAACACACACTCACAGGACCCCAGACTTCTGCACGCCGTATTGGCTGGGGGTCCCGCGGGCCACCCGTGGGCTGCTGCCCGGGGG
>NW_010410591.1:0-843 GCF_000710305.1 Buceros rhinoceros silvestris | reverse complement strand
CCCCAGTTCTCCGGCCCGCCGTATTGGCTGCCGTTCCAGCGGCACACAGGTGAGCTGCTCCCTGGGGACCCGGCTCTCGGAGGTATCTGAAGAGTGAGGGCATCGCTAATAAACCAGTTTGAATGGAGCAGTGTGCAGATACAGCAGAAATCACTTTGTTTCCTTTCAGCATCATCAGGCGTCACAAAATAAATGAGAACTATTAGGTTTGCTACAGCTTAATAAAAAGAGATAAATAGCCCACATGGCAGAGAACCGTTAAACACATGTATTGATACACAGAGATTAATTCGCTGCATCTGGGAAGTCACACAGGTTTCCCGCTGCTTGGTTTTGAAGAGTTCAATCCCGAAGCATCACAGCAGCGCGGCGAGCCGAGCGCATCCTGAGCTGCGGTCCCAGCGCAGGAGAGCGTTTTCTCCCTTTATTAACTTGATTTCAGTGCAATGAGCCGAATTCGGCCCAGGAAGGTGCGGCCAAGGTCGTGCCTCGGAGTTTATCGGGGTGATCCTCTCTCCCTCCGAACAGCTCTGCTGCCTCCCACCCTGCTGCTGAAACATCAGCGCTATTTACTTACTGGTGAAAAAGGCGATACTGGCCGAGAACTCTTCACCCCTCAAGTACAGCATCTATCCCCTTCGTCTTCTCTCAGATGAAGGAAATTTCCTACAGCACCACCGGCGCTCTCAGCTTTCCCCTGCAGATGCCTCTCCCGGTACAAGAGGAGGATGCTTCGCCTCGCAGCTGCAGCGAGCGGGGAGATGTCGGTTCGGGAGCTTTCCTGGCCGTGCTAGGGGTCCTGAGGAGCACACGCACCCCCCAGCCCCCGGGCTGGGTGCACCA
>NW_010410590.1:496-906 GCF_000710305.1 Buceros rhinoceros silvestris | reverse complement strand
GGGGCACTGGAGGAGCTGAAAGGGCTTTTCACACTTTGGTGATTCCATGGTGCTGGGTCAGAACTCTTTGCCTTGATTTACGCTCCAGCACTGCTCAGACAGGCCCTGGTCTGGACTTGCAGCCCCTTAGTGCCAGTCCTGTGCCAAACAGAGGCCACCTCTGCCCTGAGAGGATCGTGGTCTAAATAACGAGGTGGTTCTTGTCCAAAGCAATGACACGAATGTCTCTGCTCTGCCAGATGAACAGCAGTGCGATGAGGAAGGTTCCGAAAGCCTCGAGCTTCCTGGCTCGTTGGCCGGGAAGTGGGAAGAGGTTTTCTCGAGCCCAGAGGAAGAGGTAAAGCCAAGCGGCAAGAACCGGAGCAGCTCGACCTCGCAGCAGAGAGCGGCGACGGGAAATGGGCTGAGAC
>NW_010410590.1:0-385 GCF_000710305.1 Buceros rhinoceros silvestris | reverse complement strand
GGCCACGGGCAATGGGCTGAGACGCTCCTCTCGTCGCGGGAGAGACTTGGCCAAGAAGGACGTTCCCGAGGACGCGGCCGCCATCAAGGGGCCGTACATCTGCTGCGAGTGTGGTCAGAGCTTCCTGGACAAGGAGCTGTTTGCTGCCCACCAGAAAGCGCACGCCAGCGAGGAAGCCTGCAGCTCGCTGGAGCACGGGGAGAGCTTCCGGCAGAAATCCAAGCCCTCCAAAGGCCAAGGGCCCTCCCGCTCCAAACCGTCCAAGCGTCCCGATGGGGAGAAGAGTCCCGGCTTCAAGTACGGCTTTGTCAGGCACCAGGTCAACAACATGGTGGAGAGATCCTACACCTGCTCCCAGTGCAAGGAGAGCTTCAGCCCAGACGCG
>NW_010410589.1:3228-3676 GCF_000710305.1 Buceros rhinoceros silvestris | reverse complement strand
ACCAGGAGCAGGGCTGGTGAACCCCCCTGGGGTGGGGGATTTTCCCTTGTACAAGTGAGCACGTGCACGCTCTGGGTTTGGCTTCCTCGGAGCATGTTTCTTAGTGCAGAAATTTGTGTGTCACGATGTGTTCCCAACGGCCACCCAAGCTTGTCATTGACTTTGGTCTGTTGGAATGATGGGCAACTGTGCCTGGGATAAATGGGCAGTTCGGGGGTAGCTGCTGCTGTCTGCCCTGTGGCCACCTCTGTGCCGTGTGCCCCAGCCACCTCTGTGCCACAGCCAGCTGGGCTGGCTGGAGTTAGGACAGAGCTCTTTCCGCTCAGTGCTGTCACGGTCCAGCTCGGTCTCCGTGCAGCGATGGCACTTTGAGGTTAATGGCGTGTTTGTGCAGACAGGCCAGGGGACCCCTCACTGACTGGCCAGGTGTTCCCTTCCCCCGCAACCG
>NW_010410589.1:2865-3148 GCF_000710305.1 Buceros rhinoceros silvestris | reverse complement strand
AATGTCTTGTTTTGGCAGAAAGGACAGGGGCCCCCTCACTGACTGGCCAGGTGTTCCCTTCCCCAGCCACCGTGTCTGGGCTAAAGTTGAGGGATCTCCAGGCTCCAGCTCTCTTCTTCGCTGGCCGGTGTCCGAGGAGGGCTTGGTCTGTGCCGCCTCTCATTGCAATCTGTACCTTCCTGACTGCAGCTCTGCAACGTGTCTCCTGCCTCTGGTTCCTGCCTGCTGCAGCGCCCAGCGTGGGCCTGCCCCAGTTCCTGCCCCAGTCCCGGCGGGGCTGGTG
>NW_010410589.1:534-2830 GCF_000710305.1 Buceros rhinoceros silvestris | reverse complement strand
TGGTCTTTCCCGACGGCATCTGTTCATCGTGTCCCCTGCCTCTGGTTCCTGCCTGCTGCAGAGCCCAGCGTGGGCCTGCCCCAGTGCCTGCCCCAGTCCCGGTGGGGCTGGTGCTGTGACTGCCACTGGGGGCGGGTTGGGACTGCTGGGGGTCTGTGTGTGTACCTCTGTATTGTGCTGTGATTGGTGATTTCATTAACGCAGTTTGGGCTTCCTGCTCCAGTCCATCTGTCTCTCTCCCTTATTTCCTGTCGCCTCCCCTTGGGCAGGGAGGAGGGGGGTTAATACAGCCCCTGTGTCCCTGTCTAGGGGCTGGCCCGCAACAACTCTCCGGGCTGTGCTCACGGCTCTGGGGGGTTGTCTGGAAGGTGCAAATTGCAGCTTGTGCAGTGGAGAGAGGGTCAGACTTGCCTCAGACCCCCAGCCCTCTGCAAGCTGAGCTGAGGGGCTGGGGCCATGGCCCCGCAGGGGGTAGCTGTGACTTCAGTGGGGAAGAGCCTTTCCAAAAGGGAAATTTTTCTCCCTCCAAGAAGTGGTATTTCATGAATATCCCATTGCAGTGGGTGTCCAGAGCTGAGAGGCCTGGCACAAGCCGTCAAAAAAAAAAAAAAAAAAGCTGCTCTTGGGGTGGTCAGTTGTCACAGTTGTGCTGCCATGAGAACGTGTTACTGCGTGGGCTCCTGCACAGCCCAAAGCACCAGCAAATGTGCCAGTCCTCGTTGGTGGCCTCAGCTGTTTTCCCAGCCAATACTTTTCCCTGGTGTCCCATTCTCTTCTGGACTCCCCCTCCCCTCACCACAATGTCGTAGAAGCAGCAATGACAATGTCCGTGACGTCAAAACGATGATGGCGAAGTTGACGTGATGATGACTTTGTAGTTATGACAACATCAATGACTTCAAATCAGTGAAGACAATGTTGACAACTTAGAAGTGACAACGACAACATTGACGCGATGGTGATGACATTGACGTGCTGATGAACATGTCAACGATGTTAACGCAGTGACCACATGGATGACGTTTCAGCGATGACTATGACATCGATGTGACGATGACCAGGATGACCACATCGACGATGTCAACACAGTGATATTGATGTGACGACAACCACGTTGATGACCAGGAGGATGACGTTGAAGCGACAATGACAACATTGACACAACAACGATCACACCTGATGGTGTGACAAGATGATGTGCTGAGATGGATGAGCTGAGAAAGGAAAACCAGATACCCAGTCGTGGGTTCTCCTGTGTGTTTTTGCGGGGGGTGAGAGGGTGTTGGGGGCAGGAAGAGTGGTAGAGGGTGGTTTTGGGGAACAAAAAAGGGAGTGCGGTGCGGAGTGGTGGCAGCAGCCTGCAGAGCACTGCTGCCGCCTGACCTCTGCCGCCCTTCTCTGTCACTCCTCTCTCCTGGCCATCGTTGTCACCTGGACAGTTTGAGGAGAGCCGCTGAGTTACTGTCCTGTGTGACCGTGCTGGTAACGCCGGGAAGGGAAACGCCTGAGCCAGCAGGGAGGGACTGGGGACAAGTGGAATTTCTGAGGGAAGATCAACAACAGGAAGCAAACAGCAGGTTTCCACACGTGTGTGTCAGACCCAGCACAGTTCTATTGCCAAATGCTGTTTGGTGATGGGCTCCAAACGGCTCGTTTGGGGGAACAGGGATTTTCAGGAAGTTCGGGGCCGTGTGAGGCAAATCGGGTCCCTCCATCTGCGTGTCCTGCTCCGTGAGCAGCCCCAGCCAGGAGCCTGGCTGGAGGCAGGGCTGCCGTTCCCCCCTCTCGGCATCGCCCCGGCAGCGTTGCGATGTTCGGGCTAACGGGCGGGTTTAGGGGTGGCGGGAGGATGCTGCTGTCTGTCAGGGTGGGCTGTGCCGAGACCCTTTTCTCCGCCGGCTGCTTTCCTGCGCACATGACGCAGTGGGTTTGATCTTCTCCCTTGTTCCTGCTCTCACAATTCCTGACGCTGTTGCCTCTGCGAGTTTGCAGCTTGTGTCCCTGTTTGCTGCAGATGCAGAGGAATGAGCCGGGAGCAAGAGGGTGACGGAGGAGGCGAGCGCAGCGCCGCGAGAAGGTGGGGCAGCGCCCAGGGTCGGAGGGGAGAGGTGAGTGGTGGCAGCCCGACTGGTTTAGGGATTTGGGGTCTGTGTTTTGTTTTGTTTTATTTTGAAGACGCAAAGCAATGAGGGAAGCGAGATATCGGCCCCAGAGGGGACTCAGGTGAGGTGGGCGATGGCGAGTGGTCAGCAGGAGCAGTCCTCTTTCAGGTGTCACGTTGTCAGTGAAGTTTGAA
>NW_010410589.1:0-299 GCF_000710305.1 Buceros rhinoceros silvestris | reverse complement strand
AGCGGCCCAGGTGAAGGAGCGGGAGGTGGGGGTGTCTGCGTGCAGGCTGCGGCTTGGGGCAGCTTCTCGGCACCTGGCTTTGGTTTTTGCAGGTGCTGCCCGCAGCCTTGGAGGGGCGAAGGTGCCTGCCGACGAGGGGTCTGAGTCAGCGAGGCTCTTGGGGACTGGGTCAGTGTCTCACAGCAGAGACCCCGGGGCAGCTCGGTTCTGCCGGCGCTGTGCGGGCACCGCTGGAACCGCAGGAGCGTTTGAGGTGAGCTGGGGAGCCCCGAGGAGGAGCCTGGGGCTGGGGATTCCTC
>NW_010410588.1:3984-10757 GCF_000710305.1 Buceros rhinoceros silvestris | reverse complement strand
TGCTGGGCTGAGCCCCCCAGATGATGGCCCTGGAGGTGCTGAGAAAGGTGCCAGGAGGCTGAATTTTAGTGAGTTTGGCTGTTGGTGTCTCCTCTCTGTGCTCCTGTTTGGTAAAGCCTCCTGGGTAGCAGGGGTGACTCTGGTAGGGAGGAGGAGGGCTGCAGCTGTCTCCTAGCAGGAGCGGGGAGTGTTGTTTGGCCAGAGGCTGGAGGGATTTTGGTGCCAGCAGTGATGGGTTTCTCAGTGACACCGTGGCTGGTCTCTCTTGCAGCGGGAGACAGCTCATTACTTCGGCTACGTGTACTTCAGGCAAGTCAAGGACAGCTCGATGAAGAGAGGTTATTTTCAGAAGGTGAGTGCTGAAACCAGAGCTTGCTACTCACAACCGGTCCGTGGCTGTAAACCAGCACCACTTCCTGTGACACCCACGGTGCTTCTGCAGGAAGCAGCAGAGGTTGCGGAGATGGGGAGTAGGTGGGAAGTGTTGTTGCAAACAAAGCTGGATGGGGTTGCCATGGCGTGTTCAGCACATGAGCAGTGACCTGCTGTCCCAATCGTGACACCCTGAAGTACTCCAGCACTTCTTCAGAATGTGCTCGGTTGTCCGGAACGGCAGGGCCACACGCTTCGCTCTGGCAGTCTGTGCTGGTCAGACTCAGCCCTCCTCTCGTGAGGGCTGTAGCCCTTCCTCTCCCTGGCAGCCTTCTGGGAAGGGATTCCCTGCCGGGCCGTGGCTGCTGGCTGCAGGGCGCTGGTACCTCGCCTCGCTGCTCCCTTCCCAGAGACTCCTTTGACACAGCCCCTGGAGAAGATGATAGACGTGGCGTGTTTCTTTCAGCACTGATGTGCGAAGAGCTTTGGAATATCAGACAGATGGTTATGGTCACTGCCTCGAGAGAGTGGAATTCTGGGCTTCTGCTAGAGCTGGAAAATATTTTATCCTAAGATCTGTGGACTTACTCTTCCAGTCCTGTTTTTTCACCTCAGAAGATGAAGCGCCATCCTCTCACGCGAGCGGCCTTTGAGCTCCTGCTCTCCCGGGAGCAGTGCTGCATTGTCCATGGGGCTGGCGGCTTGCTGGAGGGTGGGGACCCCATTCTGTCCTTTCTGTCACCCCATTTTGTGTTTTCTCTCCTCCACCTCTGGGCAGTGACAGGGAGTTTCTTTCCGAGACGTGCTAATACAGACATGAGTTTCTTCATCTCCACTCAAGCAGTGGATTAGTCAGTCAAAAAGCTGGGGGATTAGAGGAACTGGACAGCTGGGGACCTGCTGAGCAGGTATTTGTGCCAGGGTGACGTCCTCACTCCTCAGTAGCCTTACAACAGTGGTGGGCACAGGGAATTCCTCGGTGAGCTGTGTTGTCACGTCCGGATGGGTTTTTCATTTCAAATGGCAGAGTGTTGGGTTGGGAAGGAGGTGTTTAAACCACCCGTGCAGAGAGTCTCACTGGATCCTAATTAATGTGTCATTAGCGATGAGAGGAAGAGAATAATCAGCACAGCAACGAAACCCGCTGGTGGGACTGAATTGGGCAAGCTGTAAAAACCAGCGCTACGTTCACAAAGGAGCGTCAGAGAGCAGCCGAAGCCCCTCCAGCAGCGGGCGCTGCTGGGGACACGTTATCCGCGCTATCGCGAGTCACTTTGTTCCTCCCCAGAATTCCTGTGTTCCGTTTTTCCACCTAACTCCCGTTCCACCAGTCTGCTCCTTGGCACTCCTCCCTCTGAAATGGTTCTTCTGGTGGCTTTGAACCCAGCAGCTGTTTACTTTTATTTTCCTCCAGCTACTCTTTTGCTGGGTCACAGCCTCATCCCTCGTAGCTGCGGCAGAAGCTGCCAGCTCCTCTTTGTCGTGAAAGAGCAGCCTCCTTTCCCCGTGGGGGTGCCCAGCTCTCCCAACACCCAATGACTGGGCAGCCAGCGAGAACTCCACCAGTTAAGGTGCTGCTTTTGAGCTCTTCCATGGTTTTGGTGTTGGTTTTTACGTGTAGCCCTCTAGAAGGCAGCCCGAGTGGATGCAGTGCTAGGAGTGACCGTGCTGGGGGGCTCTGACTCCCGAACGTGCCTTCTTTCAGTCGCTGGTGCTGGTGTCGCGCCTTCCGTACGTGAACTTGTTCCAGTCGCTGCTGCAGCTGATTGCTCCGGAATACTTCGACAAGCTGGAGCCATGCCTGGAGGCAGGTGAGTGGAGCCGGGGGAGAGGGTTTGCATATAGAAACTGTTCCAGGGTTTAGCAGGAAGTTCGTGAAAGACAGCTGAAACCTTTCCAATCGGTTCATTCCGAACTAACTCCAACGGGGAAAAACTTCCATCCCCATGGCTGGCTTGTCAAAATTACAGACGGCTCTAGAGGCTGCGGTGGTGGGGGATGTCTGACAGCCCTGAGAGCTGGTGCTGTCAGATCTGCGTACAGAGTATTCCCGGGCAGAGGAGGAAGCTGCCAGCACTGCATCTCTGTCTGGGTCCGTGCCGCACTGTTCCCCCTAACGGTGACGTGTGAACGAACAGTGGGGTGCTGCTGGGCCTGCACCGGGCGCAGCGGGGCAGGCTGAGCCTGGTGTCTGACCTAAACCTGCACCACTGTCTGACGCGGTGTTTATCTGCAGCTAGCCGGGGGTCAGGGGAGCGAGGAGCGAGCGGTAACGGGGTTGGCAGAACTCACAGGACCGGCCTAATGAGCCGCACCGATTAAACGCTGTCCTTTACCTGTGTCCCCGCAGTGTGCAACGAGATTGACCAGTGGCCGCCTCCTGTGCCGGGCCAGACCCTGAACCTGCCGGTGATGGGAGTGGTCATTCAGGTACCTGCTGCTGGTGGCGCTGGCGGGGTGAAGGTCCGGGAGCGGAACGTGTGTTCCCTTGGCTGGCTGATAAACCTGCTCCTGTCTCTACCCCTAACCGCTGGGTGATTAGGGCTGGTCAAGGAGGAAGCTTCCTCCTGCGGGCGGGTGGTAGGAGGGGAGTGAGGTGTGTCCACACGAACCAGTTCCACCCCGGTACTCTGTCTGTCGCAGGTGAGGATCCCCTCGCGGGTGGACAAGCTGGGCTCCAGCCCCGTGAAGCAGTTCAACCAAGAGGTGAGCTGCAGCGTGGCGTGACACGGGCTGTGCTGAGCAGAACCTGTGCTGCTGAGGCAGGAGGGTGGAGAAGACCTGCAGCCCTCTGAGCCTTCCCCTGTTCAGAGCTGCTTTGGCCTGGGACTGATGTGGTTTGTGCTGCCCCTCCGGTTCCGAGGGCGCGCTGCCTTGCCTGTGTCTGAAAGCAGGGCTCCGCACAGCACTCACGTGCTTCGAGTGACGTCTGTGCACTCTTCTCACACCTTTTGGGCGCCTTCTCGGTTTTGTTCCCTGGGAATTCACAGAATTCCCTGGAATTCTGAATGGAATTCTGAATTCTGCTGGAATACAGCAGAGGTAGGGCTCCACGAGGCCCTGCCTTAGTTTTCTCTGTTGTTGGGCAGCATTTGCTGTCTGAGCATCTTTACTGCTTCTATTCAGCTTTGAGTTTGAGTCTCGCTCATTTGATTTTTTTCCCTTTTTCTCTCCTTTGAACAATGCCGTCATGTTTCCCGGCTTTTGGCACCCGTACTACCAACCCTTACTGTCGCTGTCACTAACTTTAGCTCTGCCTTGTGCTGGAGGAAGCTCCAGCAAGTGAAGGAGCAGACTCGGGAAGTCCTGCAGTTTGGAAAGCAGGAATTCTTGGCTGTCTCCGAGCCAAGGACGTTCATCTGGGCCCCGAATGCTCGATGCAGACCTGTCCTGGCTCCTGCCTCTGAGCATTACCCTCGTTCTCTCTGGGTGTCTTGCAGAGGAGCTGCTGGGTGGTGCTGTGCTCAGTTCAGGTGGCGGTTCAGGCTGCTCCCATTTACTGACAGTCTGGGAGCCGTCTGATTTTTATTGTTATTCTTTTCTCGCTCCTTTAGAATCTGTTACCAGCCCCAATGGTTCTCCCCAGTGTTCATGAACTGGATCTCTTCAGGTGAGAGCCACCAGCCACCCTCCCTGTCTGCTTTTCCTGCTTATGGTGTCCTCTAAATCATAGACATGGCAAAGATGCCAAACGAGGAACCAAAACCTGCTGCTCTGCAGAGTGTCATTTCGAGTGCTGGGCTCACAGGTGTTTAACCCTGCGTGCGCTGCCCTGTGGCCCGGTTCGGGAAGGGTTTCCCCTCTCAGCCTCAGCCGGTGATCACGTTCAGCTCTGAAGCAAACGCTGTGTGTCTGAACCCTTTTACTCCTCCTTTAAACACGAGTGAAGGGCTGGGGCAGCAGCACACGTAAAGGCTCCCAGCATTCGGTGCTGGGATACTTGAACCCGTCCCAAGGTTGAAATCCCCGAGAGAAGCACGTCAGGGTTAGGCTGTCTGCCATCGCTGTGTCTGGTCTCTTCCGAACTGCGTCTCCAGCCTCACCCCTCCTTCCCCTCGCAGGTGTTTCCAGCCCGTGCTCATTCATATCCAGATGCTGTGGGAGCTGATGTTACTGGGAGAGCCCATTGTCGTGATGGCACCGTCCCCTACGGTTTCTTCAGAGCTGGTTCTGGCGCTGACCAGGTAACGCCCTCGCGTTCCGAGCTCACTGCAGTAAGACATCTGGAGGGTTTCTCTCTCAGATCCGCTCCTCTGCGGAGCCTGTTGTGTTGGATTCTGTTTGCCTGTGACGCCGTGTAAGACAAACGGCGTAGCCAGAGAGTCCTGCTCGGATTCCACCAGTGGCAGAGAACAGTGAATCTCCCGTATCGGGACATGGTTCGTAGCCCTGGAGAACTTTGTCACCCCAGCTTTGAACTCTGCTTTAGCAAAAAGATAAAATACAGCCTGGAACTCCTCCAAGGTGAAAAGCCTGGAGCTCCTCCTAAGAGTTACCTGTGGCAGGACAAAACCCTGCTGCAGGACCTCAGCCTGGCGCGCAGACGCGTTCCTGCGCAGAGAGGTTCACACGGCCGTGCTCCGTCTGTCGTTGCAGCTGCCTGGCTCCCCTGAGGTACTGCTGTGACTACCGCCCCTACTTCACCATCCACGACAGCGAGTTTAAGGAGTACACCACCAGGACGCAGGCTCCGTAAGTAGCCAGCAGGCCCCTGCTGCCCGCTCCTGCTCTCCGGGGGAAGGAAACCCAGAGCTTACCGTGGATGTCCTTGTTTATTTTCCCCTCTTTCTAGGCCGAACATTGTCGTGGGAGTCACAAACCCTTTCTTTATCAAAACTCTCCAGCACTGGCCACACATTCTTCGGGTTGGGGAGCTCAGAATGTCAGGTAAGGCTGGAACCAAAGTTCCTGGTGGAGGCTCACAGATGCTGGGAGCTGCAGCATTAGCTGTCGGCTTACCCACCACCCATCCCCTGGGAGAGCTGAGGAACCGAAGGGGAGGCTAGACTCTGGCTCAGTCCGTGGGCAGGGGGAGCTGAAGGCAAGTCGTTGAGAGGATAACTGAGGTGTTTCCTGAAGCATTAAGAGAAGTCGACCTTCCTGGGCAGGAAAGAGAGAAATTCAGAGAACAGGGAGGGGGAGAGAGAGACTCTTGATCGTTATCTGTGATGCCAAGAAAATCTCTAGGTTGGGGAGTGGTTTTCTTTGCAAAGCCTCCTGAACGTGTTCCTGTTCCAAGCTGTCGCAGGGAAGTTGGCAGGCGAGAAGGCTTATGTGAGGGTGGAGCGAAGGGAGGATCTGAGTTCGGATGTACAAGGGTAGGACTGGATGTTCTCGAGGGTGAAGCTCTGCAGTGCCTGCTGTGGCTGTGAGGGAGGATCCTGAGCCTCAGCCAGCCGCTCGATGTCTTTCCGCAGGAGACCTGCCCAAGCAGGTGAAGGTGAAGAAGCTGGCGAAGCTAAAAACGCTCGACACGAAACCGGGTAAGTCCCTGTCAGGCATCGCTTCCCCAGAGGCTTTGCAGGCGTGTGAACATGGCGTACGCTACTCTTGGCGTCTCCACAGGTGGACGTTTTGGCGTCAGCATCTTCTCACAACTGATGTACACACGGTGGCATCCCCCAGCTAATACAGAAAAACCAAGCCGCTTTGTCCCGAGGGTGACAAAGCCAATGTGAACTCACTGAGCAAATGATGTTAGTGCTGGGAGAACAGCTCCTGGTTGTCGTGGGTTGGTTTTGTATGTCCTACCCGCTTTTGAGGTGTGATGGAAGTCAAAGGCACTGTCCTTCCTCTGTCACCTAACCAACCATCCACCTCTGGCTGACTCCAGCAGTTTATCTCACTGTAAGCTCAGCATAGGAAGGTCCTTGCGATAGCTCAGTGTCCTTTAATCCTGCTGTGAGTACTGGCTGCATGAGCAATTTTGGAAGTTTTAAATGGTTTTTTTGATGTTTTTTTAACCATCCGCACACAGAGCAGCCAGGGTTTGTGCCAGGAATAGAAGAGCACCTTCTCCAAACACGTGTGCGAGTGTTTCTTTCTAACATCTGTTTTTCTTCTGGTTTTGTTGGTTTTCCATCTAGGAATCTATACTTCTTACAAAACATTCCTCCACAAAGACAAAACCCTGATAAAGAGATTACTAAAGGTGAGCGGTTTCCCCTCTGTCCTACACCCGGTACGTCATTATGGGCAGACTGGGCTCACAGCTCGGTTCGGGCAGACGGAGCTCCCCAGGAGGAACAGAATTCTCTCCCTGGGTAACCGTAGAGTCATTTGGGGTGGAAAAGCCCTTTGGTCTCCTCGAGTGCCCCCGTCCCCCAGCACTGCCAGGTCCCCCCTGCCCCCTGTCCCTCAGCAGCACCTCCACACGGCTGGGAAACCCCTCCAAGGAAGGG
>NW_010410588.1:1559-3848 GCF_000710305.1 Buceros rhinoceros silvestris | reverse complement strand
CGCCTGCACAACCCCAACGGGACAGAAACGGCTCCTCAGGGACAGCCTCAACCTCCCCGCGAGCAGCTGGAGGCTGGTTCCTCTCGTCCTGTCGCTTGTTGCTGGGGAGCAGAGACCGACCCCCGCTGGCTGCAGCCTCCTGTCAGGGAGCTGTCGAGATCATCGACTCCAACCATAAATCTGAATTTGTTAATGCCACAGAGACTGCAGTTAGAAGTAGGGGTGTGGTCAAGTACTCTGGGACGCTTTTATGGTGCCAGTTTTAAAACTTTTCACTTGACACCATGGATTAAATGCTGGCGCTATGAGAACCAAGTTGAGAACAATCCTGATCAAAAAAGAGTCTGAAAAATCAGGTTCTGTGCAGCGAAACGTGAGGGCTGTGTTTAACTGGGATGGGTATTTTGGGTGGTACAACCTTGCCAGGCTCCTCTGGACTGCTGGCTCACAGCTGCAGGTCCTGCATGGCTGGGAGCAGCCCCTTTGTGAACGCGACACTTGTCCTTGCAGGGCATCCAGCGGAAACGTCCGTCTGAGGTCCAGAGTGCCCTGCTGAGGCGTCACCTCCTGGAGCTCACCCAGAGCTTCATCATTCCGCTGGTGAGTTGAGCAGAGACGTGTCAGAGCGGTGTGAAGGTGAGGGGAGGTGAACGGGAGATGCCTGAGTGACAAGCTCGCACTTGCCCTCTTTTATTCGCCCGTGCCTCGGCAGCTGTAACAGGTTCGGGTTCAGGATGCGGCGCTCAGGAGAGAGGTGTTACTCCGTGGAGAGGAACTAGATGTCTCCTGAATGCCGTTTCGGTAATTAGCGTGGAATCTGCGGGCTGGGTGTTCAGCACGCCGCGTCAGGAGGCAGAATGTCGTCTCCTGCAGGGCGGGAATAAGCGTTCCTGTTCCTTGATGCTAATGCTGGCGCTTCGCTCGCACCAGCAGGTAGTCAGGGCAGCTCTGCAGGGAGGCGACGGTGGCCCACAGCGTTCCTCCTCCCCTCTAACGCAGGAATCAAACCCACCCCCAGTGTGAAACGCTCCCTTCTGCTTGGGAGGCTTTGCTGTAGAGCTGAAGAGGCCTGTCCAGGTGGTGATCACCACCCTCTGGCAGCAACTGGTAAATGCTTTCTGCCAAGGCCTTCCCTGTCCCGTCCCACCAGAAGGCTGCTGGTGCTTTTTCAGCGACCGTCTGGTTGGCCAAGTCTGGCTCCTCCAGAGCCAGGTGTTCTTTCCTACATCATCTCGGGAGGTGGTGCCTGGGAGGAGAGAGCATCTTCTCAGGTCCTCGTCCCTCCTGCCACTCCCTCCCTCCAGACCTTTTCTCACACAGCACACTTGGTTCTTGTGACCCAGCCCCTGGTGAGAAACGAGCTGCAACACTCAGCCTCATGTTAAATTAAGAGAAAAACCAGAGCAAGGAGGAGGCTGTTGAGGCCTACGGTGGGTTGGAGAAGACCATCAAACTCGGTGACCACACAGGAGGCTCCTCAGTGATTGTAACTTTTATTCCTGATCTCTTTTGGTTTTCCCTTCTCCTCAGGAGCACTATATTGCGAGCCTGATGCCACTGCAGAGGGCCATCACTCCGTGGAAGGTACGCTCGACGTCCCGGTTGCTGCTGCTCTCCTTGGGTGCGGGGCTGGGCGTAGCTGCGCCATGTGCTGCTCACGATCTCTGAGACTCCCCTGAAGGAGGAGGTTATTAGGCCTTTAAAAGATGAGAAGTGGAGGCAAACGGAGGGACAGCCGCCTCCTGGTTTGCAGTAAGCGCAGTGGCTGCCAGTCCAGTGTGAATTCTACTCGCAGGGCTGGTTGAGCCATTTCCTTCTCACCGTAGCTGGGTCTGCTCTGTGCAGCCTCTTCCCTCGGAAGAGTCAACCTCATGTTCCCCCGCTTTCCTCTGGGTGCAGTGTAACAC
Source organism: Buceros rhinoceros silvestris (assembly GCF_000710305.1). Classification (NCBI taxonomy): domain Eukaryota; kingdom Metazoa; phylum Chordata; class Aves; order Bucerotiformes; family Bucerotidae; genus Buceros; species Buceros rhinoceros. Next base: position 1,941 of record NW_010410588.1, on the reverse strand, counting down.
GGTCTTTCTGCGCTGCAGAACCCTCCCCAGATCCGTCCTTTCCGCCAGGAGGACTTCATGAAGACCCTGGAGCACGCCGGCCCCCAGCTCACCTGTGTGCTTAAGGGAGACTGGTTAGGCCTCTACAGGTGAGAGCGCGGTGCTGACTGGAGTCACACCATTACCGGCGGGGCTTGGCAGGTGGCAGTGCCAGTGGGACACAGCAGGACGGGCTTCCTGCAGCGGGGAGTTGGAGAGCGTGCAGGAGAGTTCATCCGTCCTTTTCCAAAGGACCATTAGTGATTAAGGGGGCAGAGAAGACACTGGTCGCGCTGTGAGCAGGACAAGTCCAGCAGTCGGTACCAGCGGGAGGGGATGGGAGCGCGGAGGCAGTTGTCCTGCC
>NW_010410588.1:395-1239 GCF_000710305.1 Buceros rhinoceros silvestris | reverse complement strand
AAGAGTCTGTCCCTGCCGCAGCAGCACCTCGAGATCCTGGCTGGGTTTAGCAATCTCTCTGCTGGGGAGAGCGCGTGCGCAGGAGCCCCTGAAGCCGCAAAAGGAAACAGTGCGGACATCAGCCGGTGCCGGTGAGGTGCTCTCTGCAGGGAGCCTGGGCAGAGGCCCTGCCTGTGCCCTTTCGCAGGGAAAGTGCTGGGAGGCAGCAGCGAGACGTGCTGGCGCTCCCCTGAAACTGCCTCACCTCTGTCTTTGCTGCCTCAACCCTCGTCTTTCAGTTGGCGGCTTTTCAATCCCGTGTGGAGTCTGAGCTGGAGTTTAGAACCTGAGGCTGTGCTGCCCTCTGCTCGTTTTCCTGTGCAGCTCAGGGAGAAGAGAGGTTTGTCACTGGGCTGCGCCGCAGCTGTGTAAATGACTCGCCCTTTGACACGGCCTCGACGGTGCCTTGGTGGCGCAGGAGAGGTGTAAATCACCAGTTACGTGGGACTTAGGTCCGTGCTGGGAATGGGTCAAAGCTTTAAGTATCAGGAGAGGAGAGGAGCGAAGCAAGGTGCTGCAGAGGAGGGTGAATTCCTCCCTGTTCTAACTCCGGAGGAACAGCAGGGCCAAAGCAGGGCTCCAGAGGGACACAGAGCTCCTGCCGTGGGCCGAGGCGTGAGCTGGTGCCGAGGGAGGTGGGAGACTGGTGGCACTGCCCCTCTCCCTGGTGACAAGGGGCTAAAGCTGCTTGGCTGCAGCGCGTTACCAGCTGAGGGAAGAGAAGCCCCTGGACCAGGGGGGTCATGGGTGGTATCAGCCCGGGAATCGTTCCGTCCCTCGTGGCACCGGGAATAAGATCCTCTTT
>NW_010410588.1:0-217 GCF_000710305.1 Buceros rhinoceros silvestris | reverse complement strand
CCCCTCCTCAGTGTCACCTCTCTCTGCAGGCGGTTCTGCAAGTCTCCCAACGGTGATGCCTGGTACCGTCAGAGGCACAAGGAGATGACCCAGAAGCTGGAGGCCCTTCACCTGGAGGCCATCTGCGACGCGGTGCGTTCCCTGCAGCTGTTAAAGCCAGACCTCGCCTTCTGGGGCCTGAAACCTGCCAGAGGAGGCTGCTGCTCCCTTGGGCGTC
>NW_010410587.1:3305-8759 GCF_000710305.1 Buceros rhinoceros silvestris | reverse complement strand
GTTAAGTGAATGTCCATAAAACAAAATCAAAGAAAATAATAAAGTATAATTAAATTAAATTAAAAAATAAAAACACCAATCACTTTCCTGCAGAGGTCTTTTGTTAGAATACAACACTGTTTGGGGTCATTGTGATATTCTGCATGTTTGTTCTAAGGAAGCTTGTCCTGGTTTGAGCTAGAACAGCACTAATTCTGTTCAGTGATTTTACTTTCCAGCTCAGTCTCTTCTAAGGGACGGCACTTTCTGAAGTTAACGGCGTATTTGTGCAGACAGTGTCTGCTTCTAGCAGTGGTAACTCTTGGTGTTTACAGTCACTACCAGGGACTGGGGTGCAGAACGGCTCTTGCTTGTACTTGCTCCTGTGCAGACCAAGGTCACTGCTAAATCCTGTGTGCCACGGTGGGGGTGCAGTAAGTTAGAGGCAGCATCCGAGGGGAGGAGCGGACAGGACAGGTGACCCTACACTGACCACAAGGTGTTCCGTTCCATCCCATGCACATCATACTTGGTATAAAGCTGAGGGATCACAGGGCTCAAGCTCTCTTCTTCAATGGCCAGCATCCAAGCAGGACTCTTCTGCCTTTGATCCCAGTCCATGCGCCCCTGATTCCCGTTCCAGAATCCAGCTCCTGCATCCGGTTCCTGTCTGCCACTGAGCCCAGCCTGGGCCATCCCCAGTGCCTGCCCACAGCATCTGATGGTGACAGTGACGTGACTGCCATCAGGGGTTGGGTTCGGTGTTGATTTTGTATATATTTGAACTTATTTTATTACTATTATTTTCATTAAAGCCATTCTGGTTTTCTTTTCCAATCCATCAGTGTCTCTCCCTTATTCCCTTTCCCTTCCGCCATTCCTGTAGTGGCCAGCCCAGCCCTAATCCTCGACAGGGCCAAAGCGCTGAACCCCTTCAGGCTGGTTTCTGCTTGTTCTCAGGGACCATCCAGATCTCCAGAGCTGCTTCTTTTTCACAGGCCACCAGAGACTAAGGGGCTGTTATACAAATATGTTCTAAATATGCTCCTTTCAGTTCAGTATATTCAATCCTATCTCCTGGTGATTATGCTACTGACAAAATATATCAAATGTAAGATGTATACAATACAACTACTTCAAATAGAGGCTCTTCTGACTTTATGACAAAGAATTATCCATCTAGCTCCTGACTCAAAGATGTTCTGCAAGTTCTTACTCCTCTAGAAAAGGCCTAAAAAGGATAATAAAATCTTATTGATATTCTATTTACTACAAAATTATTTAAGTGTCACCATTTCTGGAATTCCTGTACAATGACATTCAAGTTGCTATAGTTTTCCCCATAATCACTGGGGAAAAAAACCTGATACATGTTCTGGTTAATGCTGAAGGAGTGTTAATGTAGTATATGGTAGCTATAAATATTGTATTTGCACAGTTGGTGTGTGGAGATTTCACCCTCACATAAACACTAGTATACTGTGTAAGCGAATGTTTTGTCTTTCTATTGAAAATAACAGAAGAGGGGAAAAGTAAACTTACGTCTGTTCATTAAACAAAGGATAAAATAATGCCTTAGAAATAAACTACAGAAGTGTGGTTTTTTCCCCCGATTCTATGCTAAGTTTGTAAATAGTTAATATTTTCTTTAACACCATTTAATCTATAAATATCTTTTTTGACCTCTGGATAACAGCAGGCTTAATTCATCTGTATGTCAAACACTGCAAGTTTTACTTTGATTCACTCACTTTAAATAACCCATCACGTGTGCCAGACAGCTGTTTTTTCTCAAAGCTTCCCACATAACTAAAACTTTTGCATAGTTATGAAGAAAAAAATGACACCAGAATCACAGAGATGTATGTGCATTACCCATGACCAAATGGCTTCTGCTTACTTGCTTCATCCAAGTATAAACGATGAAAAAGTACACTAACTTAGCTTCTAAAAGCAAACGTCTTGTCAGACTGTTTCACTGCAGTAGTAAACACTCCATTTTCAGATTTTTCGTCCTTCTCTGAGTGTCTGAAGTAAATAGTAGAACGGTGCAACTTCTATTCAGGGTGGTAAATACAATTTGAATTAATAGCTCTCTCCATTACAGAAACTGCTTTCCATGACCTACATTGTTCAATATAATAAATGCATATTTTAATGCTAAATAACTTGCTGAAAAATTGTCACAGTGTATAGAAGAGCACTCTGTAGCTAATCTTTCATATCTGCAAGTACTACGTTAACATTCTAGATGTGTTAACATGTTGAACAGCATTTTAACAGCCCTTAAAATAATACAAGTAAATTATCACCGTCTTATATCTATTAAGGGCAAGAAGACTCTTGGAAGCTTATGCATTTTGAGTTTGGGCATTTCAGTGCCTAAAAATTCAGTAGCTGGAGACAGAGAATAATTTAAGAGAGCCAAAGGCTGCTCTGTAGAGTCAACGGGAGGAGTCAAGTCCTTCCAAAGGTCACTGTTGAATGATTGAAAAGAATTAGGTCCCTCTAAGGGGTGTTCGACAAAAAACTGCTTACAGCTAGAAAATAGGAAACACTTCAAAGAAATCAGAAGGAAAACAGTATACAGAGTGCAAAGATTGTGTTAACCAGGGAAGCGTAGCTAGGAAATAATTTGGCTTCTGAGTGGTCTAGATAGCTGTAAAAAAAGGAATTGCTTTGGACAAAGCAAGAATAGTTGGTTAGAATGCAATACCTTAACTTGGGTAATCAAGAAGTTTCAGGAAGACTTGTATTAAAGCACCATTTTGATAAGCTGTTATCAAAGCCCTAAAAGCTTTGTAAAATCATCAAGTCTTAAATGATCTTAGAAATACAGCAAAATATAACTGGAAACCAAAAGCAAAACTAGTCCATGTGTACTATGCAATATATACAAATATGTACATGAAATGATTTGGATTTAAAAAGATTGGGGGTTTTTTAATGCTTTCACCAAACGGGTAGAAATTATATCTGTTGATCATCTTGTTCTGCCCAATAGGTAGAATGCTTGAGAGGGATGGTAACAGCTGCCAAGGTTTGCCTAGCAAAAAAATTCTTTGCTTCTTTTAGCCATAAATAACACTCACTCTGCCATATGTTTTCTAAGCAAGGCCATGACTTGCTTTCATCTCGGTTTGATGAGAGAGAAACCAAGAAATATTAATAAGGGTTAATTAATCCATGTGTAATATCAGCAGACTCTAAAGCTCAATAGGAAGTCAGAAGCAGCCTCGCCAGAGAGAGAACACTTGGGCCCTAACTCACTGCCAACATCTTGACTCATGCATTTTACATGCAATCAGCATAATATAAAAAATATGATGACTAAGAAACACAAAAATAACTATTGCAAGAAGGAACATAAAGGCAAACCTCCCCTCAAAGGGACACTAGAGTCAGTTCATTCATTTTGTCCTTTTACTTCAAATTTATTGTGTTTGGGGCTACACTATGGCTCAACTTTAAGGGGAAAACTGTGCTGTGAGTTTATTCCATAATCTGGGAAGGCTGCTGCAATCCCCACCACTCAGAGACAGTCTGGTGTTTCAGCTTGCTTGGTCGGTCTGTGACACTGCGATCCCTCAAGGTCATTATGAAAAAGTAGGCAGAGGTGACTCCTCTGCACCTCTTGTGGAGATAAATCAGGCAGAGCTTTCACACGTTGCACTCAATTCAGGCACCCTGGTGTGTGTTACGATGCTATGAGAAAGCCTTGGAGACCTGGTCTTTGAAGGAAATAAGTAGCCACTTCCCAGCTGTAATCACAGCAGGGTTTTAGCTGTGAGGCACCTATTTACCCAGAGGACTACTTACTGACATGTCTGACTGCAGTCCAAAATGTGATCACCCAGGACATTTGAGGATCTCTGAAACGTAGGTTACTAGAGGCTTTTGTGGATTTCAGACAAGAACACTGCAGGCAGCCTCTTTTGTTCCCACCCTTAAGTGATTTGTCCTTGTCCACAGGAGTTAATGTTGTGTTTGGCTGGTTCCTGAATTTCATTATATTTTTTTGCTTACCAGGCTTGATACCCTCTTCATTTTTCTTACTCAAGTTTAGTTTTCCATGATTTCAACAGATTGCAGGGAAGCTGCTCTGTTGATCTCCTCATTCCAGGACTGAATAAATAAGTGAAACTTGCTAATATTACATTAGTATTATTATGATTATTTCTCAAGTTCCCTGAGCTATGGGAACTTCTGACAGCTCATGCAGAGCACAGGGCTGTTAGTAGTTATCTTTCAATAAAATACACTAATGAGAAAATTTCTCATCAGATCTCAACAAGTGTGTTTTGTTCCTCATAATGTAATGTTGACATATTTGTGGGCTGCAGTTCCGGGACTGGATGTCAAAGCATATTAGACTTGTACATTGTATTCATGAATTTGGTTGGTAAAAATAAATCAATGCTTAGGTTTTGCAGTTCCGGTTGATGATTAGATATTTTCAATTCCACTGAGAGCGTATTTACAAGCAAACATCTGGAAAAACATTGGCATAGATCAGCTGAGGTCATCTCCCCTATCTGAAATCACCAAGAATCTCAAAATGCAGTGAAATTCAGAAGCATACCTGAAAACAGACCAAGTTCGTCTATAGGTTCCTATCCTAATCTATTAGATATCTGGAAAAGCAAATACTTTAGTCAACTCACTAACTATACAGGTTAAAAAAGGATTTAGTCGCAGGTTGAACTGGCAACTATGAAAGTTTCAGTCCTCAGTCATAAACTTTGTGTCAGAGTTTTCCTGTCTTTTCACCCCGAGCAGTAAGCCTGAAGGGACTGGTCATGCAGTGCTTAACATGAATGTATTTATAACATACATACAACCCTTCACAGACTGAAGGAGGACATAGCATGTGGTCAGGCATGTACATGGTAACCAAAGCCAGCATCTACTTCAGCTGATGGTAATGAAGTCTGACGGTGAAGCAGTAGTTATTTCTGTCCTAAATGACAAACTGCCATGTCCTATTATCTAGAAGCTTTAAGGCCTGACACACTCTATTATTTCATCTAATGAAAACAGTTTAAAATGAAAAAACAAGTTAACATATGCCAGTAGGAGTGGATATGGAGCTGTATTTCCCTAGGTAGACAAGAACTAAATACCAGTGATTTTTCTAATCATGGCAGTGTTTGTCGCTTCATTTTATTCCAAGGTGTGCTTAAACTCCCAACAGGTACTTGAATTAGCACCCCAGCATTGCCCTTCCCTCAGCTGTCCACTTTTCCTAGGAGAAGATAGAAGAAGACTGAAGTTTTCACTAGTAATTACCCCTAGCTGAGCAGACATTTCACCAAAAGAGTGACAACCACCATTTATAGCCAAAAAAAGGAGAGACGGTAAAAGCTAACACCTTGTTGCTTCTTCCTCTGTTAGGAAAAATGGGTGGCTGTAAAGTAATTAATTCAGACTAGCAATGTCTGTGTAGATGAAGCTCACAGTACAAGACAGTAATCT
>NW_010410587.1:0-3209 GCF_000710305.1 Buceros rhinoceros silvestris | reverse complement strand
CCTAAGGGTGATTCCATTTAGTATGTAGCTCTGAATCAGCCTTTTGCCTATTGTCTAATATTTTGCATTTTCAGTGCTGTAAGGCAACAACTGCATTTTTGTTTCTTTTTTATGCACTGACAGAGCCACGATTAGGATTCCTACAGTGGTTGTCACTACCACCATTTCATACCCAGACATTCAAAGTCCCCTTTCCAGGGACTTCTCTGACAGACTAATATTTCCAAAACTAAGCAGACAGGCAAGGGTTTGGCTCAGAGATTTAACTTCAACATAGTGTTATCATAAACCATGGGAGTACAGACTGTCCTAGAAAGACTGTGAGCCCTGGTTCAACTTCAAAGGTTCACTCATGCTTTTAACAGAATTTTATCTTCCCAGACATTTTGGAATTCATTAAAATGAAAAACACTTTTTTTGGGTTCCTGGAAGTAATTCATTCATTTATACTCAAGGGATAGATATTGCAGTAACTGCAACTGTCAAAAAACCCGACATGTTAGAAAGGCTTAGGAAATACAGGCTGCTTTTCTGAAGGGCAGCTGAGGAGCCGAAGGGAATTAACAATGGTGAGGATATTACATTCTTTTATACCATACTAGCAGGGACCAACGACCCTGAAGTGTGGTTTAATGACTAGATTAAACTTTTACAAAGCTTCATAATTTCCTTTTCAAAATTGCCTACGTATTTGAGCAAGGGGAGAACATGACTCAGTTACACAGAGGTGAACTGCGTATTGCCACACTTGCCAAAACCAACAAAACTTTTCTGCATACATTCTGCAAATGAGTGAAGTATCATGCAGTAGATGGGCAGTCTTCTGCAGAAGCAAAGAAAAGAACTCTGTCATACACTGGAGCAAAAGATTAATCACATTATTCACACTAAACATCCAGCCCAGTAGTAATTCAATTGATTCCATCAAATCTTTTAGAAGTATGAATATAACCCATCTGAGAACCTAATGCAGCAATGCAACATGGCAAATCAGCCAAAACAGAGTAACCACCCTGAACACAAAAAAGGCTCCTCTAGACCTTCTTTTCTGAGTCAACCTGTGTCAAGAAGAGCACATAGCTACACAAAAGAGTAGATCCTGCAAATGGGATGAACAAGATGGGCCAGGAATACTGGATGGCCAAAACATAAGTCCTTGTGCCAGGATATAAGTCTTCAAGCTGGTTTTTCTTTTTTCCTTTATCTGTAATAGAAGAGGTAAATTCTCTCTATCCAGGTTGCAGTTTTCAGAAACTCTTGAAATATTTTTGAAAAGGAGTCTATTACTTCAGCTCTGTCTTTTGCAAGCTCTACTCACAACCATACCTAACCATAAGGTCTCCTTACTGGGAAAACGGTATCTTTCCATCTGCCTATGTCCTGTGTGCTCTTTGATTCCTTTGAAAAGATACTGAATCTTCAATTTTGTATATTTAAGAAAAAAAGTGTTTTATTTCATCTTCTAGCACCAGTGTTTCTGTCTCTTTATATAGTATTTCTGTTTCTATCTATAGATATTCTGCCTTAGAACAGATTTGGCAACAATACTATGGAGACAGTGTTAAAGTATTAGCATGCCGAAGCATAATATACATCCTTCGCACGTCACAACAGTCTCTGAGACTCTGGTTGTTTGAGTTTATTTCAAGTGCCAGGAATTGTGTACATTTTGTTGGAGGGACACAGTAACACAGCAGTTCTGAATCTGAAAATAGCTTTATAAGGCATTTTTAAATGGATTTTACATTTAAAGTAACTAAGATTTTCTGTTACATAACTCTCATATTCATGTTTGCTAGCTGGGCATTAACTGAATAATTCAGCACCTGAAACTCCCATACATGTACACTAATAATAATTTCATAAAATGAGCACTGCTGCTAACTGCCCTATTTATGTGAAAGATGAGCCCAAGTCACAACATTTATATCCAGATCTCAAAGTCCCTGTTTTTCAGGTCGTGCAGATGTACTGCTGGTTTTTAACTTATGTCCCATTTACATAATCTTTTCATTTGCGTGTGTATTGCTTGTTTATCTTTAACAAGACAAAATAAACATCTATGACTCAAGTAACTTTTTTGTCGGGATTCATTAAAGAAGAATAAGGAACAAATTTTTATCATGTACAGTGAGGCTGAGCCAAGGAGCAGGTTTTTCAAACGCAGACTGAATGATTCACTTGCTGTCAGTGTGTTTAAAGCTCCCCATTCCCACCCTGGAGAAGCTGGACAGCCCTGTGCTCTTCAGCTTGTAAACTCCGGTTGCTGCTGTGATGGGAAACAGTGAATGTTTTGCTTACAAATTTAGAATCTTCATCCCAAGAGGTCCTACTAGATCCCAGGCTCTGGAAAAAAACCAGGCTCTTTTTCATGCTCCACGTATTTCAGAACAATAATTCAAGACTTATGCACAGCCCGCTGAAAGCTCAGAAGAAAGCTGTTTCCTTCTTGTACAGCGTGAGCAGCCCTTTTGGTCTTCATCAACACAAGTCACAGGGTTCACTGAGAAGGGAATAAACAAGGGATCAGAACATATTATTTTCTGTATATCGCTCCCACTGGTTTGTTTATAAGGCTTTTTGTCTTCCCAGATTATGTGTAAATATAGGTATAGGTATAATAATTGCTAAAAATATATATAATCGATTGTCTAGAGTCTAATACTCTAAAGCAGTGTGACGGTGTGAGCATGAGACTTGCCTGGCAGTGAGCAATGGACTGAGAAACTCTCCTCAGTACCATTACTAGTGGATGCATTTATACATATAGGGGTAATGAATACCATACCTTTGCTTTCACGCTCTTTTTCGTTCTCATTTCTTATTTCAAAATTGTAAAGAAACAAACAAAAAACCCTAAGTTTCCCAGTTATATTCTTCATGGGTTGACAAGATCATGGAAGCGGAACACAGGGTACAGCGGAGCGCTTGTCAGAGAAGTCTGCAATAAGAAGCAGACACCAGAGTCTGCAGAGACAGCAGAAGGCAAGGTATTTTGAGAGAGCAAATACATGAGATTTTTAGTAAAGTAAATGCACAGCAGGGAGCAAAGTGGGAGGAGACACCACTGCAGGAGCATGCCTTATTCTGCCAGCAAGACAGGTTGAAAGAGACAACAATTACCTTCTGAAGATCCAGTATGGGTGGGAAAAGCCCAGAATTATTAAACCACTTTTTTCTTATGAAATGTCTCAATAATAAGGGCACTC
>NW_010410586.1:14657-16706 GCF_000710305.1 Buceros rhinoceros silvestris | reverse complement strand
CCGTGGGAGGAGGTGCTGCCTGCTGCAGGGGAAGAAGTTGAGAGAGGGAGGTTCCTCCCTGTGTGCTGCTTTATAACCTTAACACGTAACAGTGCACCTGACCCTCTTAACCAATTAAATGCGGGGTCATAGTACTTGCAGGGAATAATTCCCATTTGTCCAGAACTCAAAACAAGGAAGTTTCAGCCCAAACCAGGAAGTTTAGCCCAAACCGGGACAGAGGCCCCAAGCCGGAGACAGTATTTGAGGTGCGGCCTCACTAGCACTGAGTGCAGGGGGAGTACAAGTCCACTGAGTACAAGTACACCTTGTCCTGCTGGCCACGCTATTTCTGATACAACTCAACTTCTGATACTACTCACAAGTAATATTGGCTTAGGTGCCAAGAATGAAACGTGATCTTTCTTCCCTTTTTTTTTTCTTTTTGTTTTGTTTTGTTTTGTTTGTTTGTTGGGTTTTTTGTTTTGTTTTGGGGTTTTTTTGTTGTTATTAGAGCATTTTGGCTTTCTGTGGGTCCTTGTAAAATTGCGCCGTGTTTTCACTCAGTAGCTGCATTGACTTAAGTGCTGTATCAAGGTGATACAGTTGCCATGACACAACATATGTCAGAACTGTACAAGAGAATGGGAAAAGCCACAGAGTTCTTAACCTTCAAGCTCCGCTCTTTGCTCTGTTCAGAAAGGATTCCCAAGATGCTTCTGGCTGGTAGACATCTGTGTGATTAATTTAGTGGCATATGCTTGAGCTTCTTGACCCATGCTTTTGCTGCTGATAGAGGCCTCTGAAAGAAGTTCCCTTAAACTGTGCTCGAGTATTTCCACTAAGTAACAGAAACAATGGGATGCATTTCTTCATACCTATCAAGCCTGGAGAAAGATTGATCCCTGGAATGTGGTAACAAGTGAAATACTAGAGCTCAGTTCAGTTGCATAAAGGAAAAGGAAGAGCCATACCCTGGGACCCTTTCCAGTCTGCTCCTCCAGAATGGGCTCCCATAGATCCTGATGCTGTACCTACCAGACCATGCAGATTATTTTCATTTTACGAGGTATGGCAGTAGGTGTCTAGTCTGAAGCATTTCAGTCCAGCCTCTAGTCAAAGTAATGATCAGAGTTTTGAGAGCTATGTAGTAGTATTCATTTTGTTGGTTTGGGGACACATTACATGTTACACAACTCTAAAAACTCAATTTGGAGCAATAACTGGAGGTAAGATTACAAATGATTGAAGAAAGTAAGAAGATAAGAAGGCAAGAAACTTTTATCCCCTTATTTTCCAGAACTGTGTAACTTCTCACAGCAAAATAAAAAGATACTCTGATGTAGTGATTAATATGTAAAACTCCACATAGAATGAAGTGTAGAATTAGTCTTTTTCTCATGCATTTTCTTCACACAGATATTCAATAGAAAATAAGATAATTGTCATCCTAAACCCATCTCTGACGCCACTACTTGCCCTTGTGCCTTACAACGCATGGGCCTAAATCTGTGGTTTTTAATTGAGCGGAACTACCTTTGAAAACAACGGGATTTCATTTGATTAAGGACTGCAAAATATGTCCCCATGTGTGCACTTCTTTGTTCATGGTTAGTCAGACAGTAAGTCATGCAAAAGCTCTTTTTAATTACATTTTCAGATGGTGACATAATTGGTTGGAACAATCAATATCTTGATTCCTGAAGGTGAGACTTTCCAAATGAGACCACTGTCATATTTATTCAGAAATATAAAACCCTGAGAATACTTTTTAGTACGTTATTAATATTTACTATTTCTTACATACAAAAAAATAGAAAATAAGAGACAAACTTCTATGTTACGGTTGTTTTGAGTTTGTCAAAATTCTCAAAATATTTGAAATACATCATAATTGTTACTTTACTTTTAGTAGAGTTAAAAAGCCTAGGTACACTCCTTAAGAAAACTAGATACTGCTACCACAGAAAAGTTGTACCTAGTACCCTGTAAAAATAGATACATGTTCAAGAAGCAAGAAGAGAATTGTCATGAATGGAAATTTTTTGGGGTGTGTGTGGTCAATTTAGC
>NW_010410586.1:11006-14522 GCF_000710305.1 Buceros rhinoceros silvestris | reverse complement strand
GAGGACAATCTGAAGGAAGTGGCTAAGAAGGACCAGAAATCCACATCAGCAGCGACATCCCCACTGAGAAAAAGATCATGAGAAAAAGCTTTTATCTTAATTCCTAAAACAAAGCCAAAAAACCTGCTTGACTTCATCGCCAGTTTCTCCTCCTAACAGATCAACCTCAACACCCTGAATTTATCTAAGCTTTTGAGCCAAAAAGGCCAATAACAAACATCAAACTTTACTAGTTTCGACAGGCAGTAAGTTAAGAAAAAGAACTGAAGGCATCAATGTTATTCATCCACCCTTTTGTTCTCAATCTACCGTGGAACCTTTAAAATGATCCAGTAATAAAATCCAGCTCATCCTGGAGTATAATATCTTTTATTTTAACCTGTTTGCTATATCTGGACTGAAGTCTGATTTCAAGTATGTTCACTGATCTAAACCACTGTGATTTTAAGAAATTGCAGGTGGGGGAGATATCTGTGCTCATTTTAACCCTTATTCCTCTCACGTCTCTTACAAGCAAAATTCCTACTGAGATGAAAATGAAAACAGCTACCTCACATCCCTGAAGAGCCTGTGTCTCTGCCATCAGCATGTGCAGTGTATTGGATGAATGCAGCACACAAAGACCGGCATTAACACTTTTCTGAGTCTTGGGCTTCTTTTCTAGATAAATTCAAAGCTTTTCAAAGTGAGTGTGTTTGACTGCTGAAAGGGGAAAATGTTGGAAAATCTAATAAAGAGGAGTTGCAATCATTTCTGAGTGGCAATCAATTTTCTGATGTGTAAATTATTTACTGTACTTAATGACTTGTGGATTGTGTTAACAATAACCACATGTTCCAGGAGAATGTGTTTTGTAATGTACGTTTGTAGACACAGAGTAGTAAAATATGCTTCCAAAACCATATTTTAGCTTCTCTCCCATGTGGCTATTAAAGAAAAGCCTCATAAGATTAGGATGGTATGGAAAATCATAAAATTGCCTTTGAAAACAGTGCACTGATGCCACTTATTTCTCAGCATACAGCAGGACTTATGGAGCATTGTGGTTTGAAAGAATAAATACATGGCTGAAGAATAAAATCTACTACCCATGTTTCCTGATCGTTAATGATAATTGGTAAGCCCTGGTAAAGCATATGGAAGTTTAGATCTTGGCATTGTTGTACTCAGTGAAGTAACATTCTCTGACCCTCAGCAGATACCGTTTTGCCCCTTTAAATGAAAGGTCATTACTATCTGTTTTTCTAGTATACTTAGCAGTGACTGCTGCTGCTGAGGGTGTTTCACTAAGGTTTTTCTTCCAGATTGTGTCACTGGTTCTAATTCTAATGTTAATATCCAAGGCAGTGAAGAGTGTCACTAAACTTTATCTGATGCTGAAGACAATTGAGAGGCAGGATCAGATCCATGATACATATGGTACTTTTTGTTAATTGCTGACCTTCCTTCTACGTACTGACATGTAAAACTGTATGCTACAGTTTAATTAATTTTTGAAAGGAGGTCTAGAAGTGCTGTCTGTGAGCTATAATTTATTTGATTCCACAGCCAGAAAGTTGGATTTGCATGGGAAAATGGACAGCACGGGCATAAATTAAACTAAGCCCTATCCAGAAAGTAATTGGAATCAGCTTCAATTACAGTAATTAGCAGGCTTAAAGAAGAAACGGAGATCCACTGCATAGCTATGCATTTCACACACACCCCCTCCCCCTCTCTCCCCCCATCATCTTTACAGTGAGCAAATGATTTAAAACGGTGCTCAGGAAATGTTTGAACTGTACTGTTTCATGGGGAATGAACAGTTAATTTGTAGGAATCATACAGCTGAGATATAAATGTGCTCATGTGTTTATACAGGACACAGACAAGGGCCATTCTCGGAAAAGAAAGTTCATGTTAACCAAAATAAAATGTATTACGGAATAGGACATAGAATAGAGATGTCTGACCAATAAACTGAGCCGGATCTTCTAGAGTGAGGGAAAAGAACAGGACTGAAAATCTAGCAGATAAGCAACTCTCAACACTATTGGGCGAAATTAGGATACTAGCTTGGGCTCAGCACAGCACTGACTAAAATTTCTGTTGGAGGTCCCCTGGGACGCTGATACAATGAACTCAAGTCTGCTCATAACACACCATCCAGTACTACTGCATAATAATCACCCACAAGAAAAGGGGGTCTTCAGTCTTCAGTAGATTGCCTTAAATCAATATTAAATTCCTTTACAGTTCATGGCACATCCTCCTTCTTCTATAAATGCAGAGGATACTCTCTATAATCAAGGTGAGAAGCAACTTTCTGGGCTGAGATGGCAGTATTGCATTATCATCACATGTTGATTTTAAGGAACATTAAACAGCCACTAAAGGTCAGCTTTATCTCACTTAAATTTAATTTCCAAAACTTAAGGTCTAGCCTAAAGTTATCTCCTGTTGTAACCAGTAGAGAAAAGATGCCTGCAGAGGGCAAATGATTTCAGGTACTTTAACTTGTCTCATGGGATGGGATGCATAGCTGGAATAACGTATTTGAATAAGCTCTTTATAGATGTAATCTAAATTAATGCTACCCCCGGATTAATTTAGCACAGGTCTGAGCCACAAGGTCCATACTGTATGAGGGACTTGTTCAAATTTCAGCTGTTCTTAAGAACAGAGAAAAGTAAAAATGGCACCATACTTGTCATCTTTCCATACAGACACACATCTGTGCATCTGGAGATTATGCCCTGGGTGTTTACATTTGGTATGCTGTTCTTTACACATACTGCAAAACCTCTCTGACTGTCATGTTAGGTCTTGTCAGCTCAACCTCTGAGCAAGGTTCTTTGCTTTGTGATTTTTATTGACTTCAGAATCCTGAAAGAGAAAAAGATGTTGGCCTCAGCTTTCTCAGTGAGAAAATACTTTTTCTATGGATTTACTATTTTAATGAATTTGCTGTAGGAAGTTAGAGTTAGGAAGTGAATTCCGTAGGAAATTGCAGGAGGCATCAGATAGACTCCCTAGCAAGTAGGAAAAAGAAAGCTGACATATTTATCTATGTCCCCTAATTACATTTGTTATTATAAAAACATAGGGCATGACTCTAACTGAATTTATTCTTATATATAAGAGATAAAATGTCAATGAGTTTGGTTAAGTTATCCTGATGTAATACTGGTAACTATAAATGACAAGAAAATCAGTCTCTAAGTGCATTGACTCTAAATTACGCGACAATGTGTAAGTAAATGTATGCTTCAGACAAGATTTCAATCTCTTTCATGGCCTTCCTGTCTTGTCCTGTATCCCAGGGGATACATTTGGACATTTTATGACCAAAGTCATAAAATATTTTTAGAAATGTAGAAACAGCATAAAAAAAAGCTGTTACAAAGTAGTTGTTCTGTTCCAGCTACATTAGTGGATATTTTTATTTTATTTTAAAGACTTGTCTACATGAAAAAGATATTGAGAAACTAGTATTAGTTGACTATAGAAAGATTATAGAAGTGTTTCTGCATTCCT
>NW_010410586.1:0-10931 GCF_000710305.1 Buceros rhinoceros silvestris | reverse complement strand
GCATCTTTGCTTACAGAAAAATCCTGAAACAGTTCCATTATTAATAAATTAGAAGTGGAAATTGACCAAATTCTCTCAACAGTGCTCTAACTTTCCTAACTGCCAAACATTTGAATCTTCCAGTAGATTTGATATCTACTAGACTGGATGAATGTCTGGCAAGAAGTTATTTATTATTTATCATAAATCTTCATTTTAAAGTCAGTTGAACTAACATTCTGGTGGCAAACAAATTTTTCTTCGTTCTAAAAAGTATTAGCAAGCATAAGTTAGTCAGTGACTGAAGTAATGCTAGTCTCACTCTTGAGCAATGCCCCTTCACAACACAGAAGGAACAAACACAGCTACTTGGAGGTGAGAGTGACGCACCTTTGACTTCCGTAGGAACTGAGGAGGCAAATGAGACAAACCCAGGTGAACCTTAATGAAGAAACAGGGCACAAGTTGCCCTTTAGTAAGTTCGTTCTCATGAATGTTCTCCTTTTTTTTCAGGCTTTCACGGAAGTGAAGGTGGCAATGACTCTGTTTAAATATTTTGTTTAAAGAGTTTGTTCTGGGGACTACATTTCTGCTGATCAAGAAGAAAACAGGCATAGGCACTCCAGCAGAGAATTTGGGGCTTCTCTTTTTTCTGCCTTACTACATATCTTTCTGTAATAAGTATTTTTAGAACAATGCTGTTTCAAAACATTTATCACAATGTGTTAACTTCTGCAAAGGAGAAGAATAAGAGTTATTTTATTCTTTTTTTTCCCCCACGTCTAATGAATCATAAATAATTTCAATTATTTATGCAGTTTTTATTCTTTCTTGAACATAATAAAATAAAAAATAATTTTAAAAACTACTTAAGGAAAAAGACCATAACCACTTTTCTAGATTTAGTTTTTGATACAGGGTCTATGTTTAGTTGTCAGATTGCTTAAGTCTGGTGTTGATTATGTGTGGTGTGGCATTAAACAGCCCAGCATTCTAGCATCTCTGGAACTAACTCTGTCCTTTCCCAAGTCAAACAAAATTTTAAAAATTGAACTGTTTTTTCAACTGCTTCTTAAGCAATATATGATCAGATGATCCAAATTTTCTTTCAGGATGTTTTTGACAGTTAACATTGAGAATAATTGTAAACAACTATCTCATATTTATGAAGTATAGCTGGAGCACACAACTGTGGAGGAACATTAAAACAAACAGTCCAATTGCCTCACAGGTGACCTGTTAAGTCACCTGTAATAACAAGCTGGTTAAAGCTTGTTAGGATACTTCTTTCTCACCATTCCTGTTAGGGCACTCCAGTGCCTT
Source organism: Buceros rhinoceros silvestris (assembly GCF_000710305.1). Lineage (NCBI taxonomy): Eukaryota > Metazoa > Chordata > Aves > Bucerotiformes > Bucerotidae > Buceros > Buceros rhinoceros. Next base: position 9,629 of record NW_010410586.1, on the reverse strand, counting down.
GCTCTATTGTATGAACTTTCTATTTCCGGATTCAGATCTAACTCATACCCTTTTCTTTCTGTGTCAATAGTATCTTTAGTTTATCTGCTTCTTGTGGCTATTTTATTACAGGACAAATAATAAGGGAGACATCCTAATGGCAGCAGAATACAGTTGGAAGATTGTGATAAGTTGATTGGACTTTTAGATGTATATTGTCTTATTTTCAGGCAAAAGAGAAAATAACTGAATAGTTTTGAATGTTATATTTATATGTACATTTATATTTGTTCTATAAAGGAAATTAAATACAGAGGAGACTATTTGCAAAGGTGATCATCTACAAAACATACTGCATTTAACATTTCCATGCCCCTATCTATGGAAAAAAAATTATGATTAGAAATAAAATATAACATCCTCCATGACATACTCAATAAAAAAATTTGGGTTCCCATTGAGAAGAGTAACATGTAAGGATAGCCAGCAGATATAGTACTAAACATTTGCTCTAAAAGTGAAAATTAAAGGCAATGAGAAAGCAGATGAAGTGATGAGAGAAAAATCAACCATAAAAGAAGACGATGAAGATAAAACCACTCAATAATCCAAGGGAAATTAAAATTTCCTGGTTAACATTCATGAGTTCATGCCTGTATATGTGTATGCCCACAAATATCTCTATATAATTTATTTAACATTAGCAAATATTTATTTGTTCTTAGTCTTGACTTTGCTCAAGGAAGTGATGTGAGTTACTGTACTGTTAAATTTCACTGCTGCCTGAGTTTTAAATCTAACAAGACTTATTAACTAAAGTCTTCTGACTGGGTGTAAGCAAACACTGAATTACACCTCATTACTCCAATTTTCAACTAGCAAGGCGGTTATTAATGAGAATGCTGATATGAGTGAGGGCGCATCCTTCACACACTTACAGCTGGAGTACATCCAGACACCGTAACTCACTCAGCACCACTGTTCCTGTGCCATCTCCTTTCACTACCCACTGTTGACTCTTTTCACAGCCATTTGGCCATTTGCGATTACACATAAACAACATAGTGCACTCAGGGCCCGGGAGCAAGTACATACATGTAAGTGAAACACGTAATGCTACTACTGACACCAACTCCTCTTCTTCCTCAGAGCTGCTCTTTGTACCCACAGAACATTTCTGCTGCTCTGTAAAAAAGAGTAAGAAAGGCAAAGGACTGTAATAACTGTATATGTGTGAAAAATAGGAGAGGAAAGTGGTCTTTAGCAACTTATTTATGAGTCTAATGATCATCATCATCATGGCTTGGCTTCGCAGATGAAGATTTGGGAAGGGCTTTACCCACGCTTACTGCAAGCGCGCTGATGGCTGAAAAGGCCAATGTGGGATAGGCGAGACTGGTTGCAAAGAGCACAACGGACGGTCTCCTTGGGTGGTATAGTCGAGGCATGGTTCTTTCTGCACTGTCTTTTCTCCTCAACACTGATTCTACGTGTGCTCTCAAAGGAGACAGCAGCATTATGTATGGTGTGTCTCCAAATCTCCCGATTGGAGGCCCGGGTGGACCACTGATAACTACAGAGTAGATCATTCAGATAAGTTGGTCTTATTGTCTGCTGACCAAATATTTGTATCACAGTGAGCAACAAAGAACAGCAAATCAGAAACTGTAACTGCAGATGAACACTGTACAGTGGAAAGGCAAATATTAAAGGTCTCTTCCAACCAGATGATTCTATAATTCTATGATTAATCATAATACTGAGGGAGAAATTCAATCCCAGGTAGATCCTATTATTAGAACTTGCTTCTCCATAGGGGGCACTGTAAGCTGTTCAATAGCATCTAGAACAAAAAGTTTTGTTAAGAAAATGATGAATTGAACAGCTTGTGTGGAGGATGGAAGAAGTTTCGAAGGTTTTGCTGTCTTGGTACTTACTTTTTCGTGCTCGAACACTGAACAGATTGGAAAAATCCCACACTGCGTTCTGGATACACTTACCGATTGCATTAAGGAATGAAAAGAACTTGGATGAGGATTCTGAATAGATCTTTTTACTGAGATGAATGGTAAGCCAAGGTAAGCCAGCACAAAGGGTAGAGATTCACCTTGGTTTTCTGCCATTCAGATGGTAGTTATTTTTTTAAAGAAAGTAGCCTTGAAATTTTCCTCTGAAAGAATGTGAGATGCAGACAACCTCTGGAGAGTAATTCCTGTATCCTGAGGTAGGTGTCTAAGATGAGATATGTACCTCCCTGGCACTGTTTATCTCTCTGTATGATATTGGAACGTACTGTGTGTGCTCAATTTGTCTGGCCAGGTTTGGAAAGACCAGCAATCAGGACTGCCAGGACCTGCAAGATGCTTCACACAATGCATCCAGGTATATAGGTACTGTTTCAATGCATGTATGAGTTCATGAAGAAAAGCTGAACTATCCTACCTGCTTAGTATTGCTTGTTTATATCCTACTGCCTGACACTTCCCATCCTGGTAATATGTGGGTGATGCATGGAGGGATGGGAAGGTGATGAAATCACCCTACCTCTCTTTCTGGCTGGAAGGAATCCAACTGTTGGAAAGCAGCTATTGAAATTGAAGTCTGCTACCTTTCTCCAGTTTGGGGTTTTGTACGTGATTTCTGCCCCCACCCCCCCCACCCCCCCCCAGCAACAAACTTGTTCTCTGCTGTGTTTTCTTTTTCCTATCCCTAGCATTTATGCAGAGTGCTGGAATCCGGCTAGCTTTCACCTTGTTTAGCTTTTGAGAGAATTATTTTCTCTTGCATTTGCTATGGATGTTAACCCCATTTCTCTTTACAACCCCTCTGGGGCACATACCAGTTTTGTTTTGCTCTCTGGCCCAGCAGATGGTTTATACTTTCTTTTGCCATTCAGTAATGTCGCCATCACCATCAACTTCAAAATGTGTAAGTCCACCAGGGACACAGTTCAGGCTGTCAGCAGCACATATTAGTCCTGGGTCCAATCCTGCTAATTCTTCGTTTCACAGACATGACAACTCAGATTTTCTGAGGCTCTCAGTGGATGAAAGAATCTGCCTATCTAGCACACTCTGATGCTTCCCCACACAAGAGAGGGAAACAGGAGACTGAACTTTAAAAGCACAGCAATTACACATTGTTTGGGTATGTGGGTTTGTTTGGTTATTTTTTTCTTTGTTACACTTTTTGCCCTTGTGTGCAGTCTGCCAGAATAACATAACTTTTTAAAGATTTATCTAGTCAAGCTAAAGATCTTCTGTGATTAAGATGTTGTGGCTTCTTGAGCTCCTTTTTTTCTTTAAAATGTAAAGTAGACATAAAGATTTGTGATCAAATTTAAATTAAAGTGTTTCTAATAGGGATTAAATTTAGATTCCATTAGGCAATTTTTGTATACATCCTAAACAGCAAATAGTTGCTACAAACATATTAATTGAGTTTTAATTATAAGATAGATGTTTGCATGATACGACTGCTAATTTTTCTTGAAACTGTTTCTAGTAATGAACTAACATTCTGAACATATTTATAAATGCTTTAACTAGGTAACTGAGTTTTGAGATGAAGAAAGATATAATGATAAAAACAACCTAAACACCACAATCAGATACAAATTAAGCAGTCAGGCATTTCAAATAACCTTTATTGTTATAATTAATTTTTCACTTGAGTCTATCTTCTGATACATAATTAAATCAACCTATATTAACTACAGAAACTATAGTACATATATCATCTGGAGCTGAGTAGTTATTAGCATTGGACAGTTAAATAATACTCACTCATAACAAGATTTTCAGATTCACCAGCTATATGAGAAAACATGGATAGTCATATAGTAAAACACTGCATTGTAACTGACCTTTTCAGCCATCAGTGCTCTTGCAGTAAGCATGGATAAAGCTCTTCCCACATCTTTGTCCGCAAAGCCAAGCCATGGGTGAGGCATCATAATTAGCCCTCTCTAGCTAGCTGCTTAACCATCACATTATGTACTCTTTTCATTAAATCATCTTATCCTGGTAATTTTTCCTGATCAGACTGGTTTGCATGCATACAAGGTCTTCGTTCTCTCGTTCTCCTGTGGATTTCTGCTTCAGTTAATGGCTGGGGAAGCTGAGGGAAACAGTTTCAAAGACGTGGTTGAATGCAAAGGTGCTATTATCTATTTTTCAAATGAGGGTAGAAAGATAAAGTCGTAAGATCCAGAATCATGGATGAGTCACAAACATCACAAGGAGATGCCAGACAACATCCCAGCAGAGAGTATGTGTATGGGGGAGTATTGGTTCCCAACACGGGACTGGCCCAATTCTCTGGCTGTTTGCCACAATATGGGGAAAGTTATTGCTAAAACTGTACACACCGAGTGAGACTGCTTAATTGGATTGCACTCAAATACACTCAAAACATTACCTTGCCTTTGTTTTTAATGGATCTTTTGTTGTTTGTGAATAATAATGGATTACTATCTCACAGCACTGTTGTGACATTTGATTAATGTTTGTGAAGTGTTTTGAGACCCTTACTTGAAAGGCACAAAAAACTACAAAGTATTGTTATTATCCTTTCTCCGAATTCCCCCAAGTTCCAGGTGGCTCATAACATTTTAGGGAAAGGCTGTCAGAGTAACCCCATAGACTCCATTAAAGCAATGTCTTTCAACTGTTTACTGATAATTTCCATTTTATGCTGCTAGATTTTCCTAGGTTTGGTCTCTTTTCTTCAGCAGAGTAATACATGAGACAGAATGATACATCTGACATGGTGAAAATGAGGTTGCTCCCAAGACTGAGACTTTTAATCTTGGCAACCAGTTGATTTTACAATATTGTTTTTACAATAAGATGTCTAAAATTAAGAAAAACAAGCACAAAAATAAATGGCAGGTAAAAAATATAGACTATGCGAGGTACCTCTCAGAGGTTTAGTATGTACCAAATGGTTTTACTGAGAAATTCCCAGCTGTGCAAACAGATCCTAATTTCTTCCAGTTTGTGAGCTTCACTTTTTCTGTATCAGTCCGGCAGCTCAATTAGTTTTGCATTTCTGATGCAGAACTCAGATCAGATATTTTGAAGTCAGTCCAAGGCCATACAAAGTGAGGAGTGTGGTAGTACAAAATGATTGTCCTCTGTGTGTGTGAGTATCCAGATGCACCACAATTTCAAATGCAGCGTCTAATATGATTCGAATGTTACTTTTCCCTGCATATATGAATGACTGTTGGCAATTACTCTTCAAATAGTGCAGAATCTTTGTTTTGGGAAAGGTTTCTTATATAATTCAGTTGTTTTCTAGCTGCTCAGTGCTCCAGGATGAAAACAGATCAGGACTCTGGCAGATATTTTAAATCAGAAGTACAAACGAAGTTTTCTTGGTGTTCCTGTCACAGGGCTGGATAAGGTACAACAGTAGGAGAGAAACACTCAGAAGCAGCCCTGCCACAGTCTGAGTGAATACAAACAAATCAGGAACCATGCTAGTATTTCTATTTATGTGCCCTTTCCTTCCTCCTCCAGCCTTCAGGAAAACAAAATATATTAAAAAAAAAAAAAAGGCAAACCCCTGAAAGCTATACAATTATAACACATTCCCTCCTTCTGTAGTATGTTTCTTTGAGCTTTAGACTAGCAGTCTAAGGCAGTACAGCAGTAGAGCTCTAGCACACAAAATGTCTCTCTAAGTTAAAGCAAATCATACGAGAGAAGCAGCACAGTGTGCCAGAAATCCTTACAGTCAAGCATTAAAAAAATATCCAGAGAGAGAAAAAAAAAAACACCAGCGTTGAGAGTAGAAGCTTCACTGTTTTGGTTAGATTATCAAAGTAGGTTGGGGAGGACGTGAGAAATATAGAGGAAAAAATATGTTTAAAAATCATGTTAGGTTATTCCAAAAATGAGGTAATCTTCAACTTCTTTCTTTTCTTTTTCCCTTAAAATTTCTCTACTGATTCTATTGCTCTCCATTTAAATAATGGAAATGTAGGCAGGTATAGTTTTCTTTTTAGTTAAATTGTTGTCCCTTTTAAAATATCCTTTGTTATTGTGCTCCAGAATCTAAGCTTTCATTAAAAAGCAATATTTCCAGCACAGATGGTAATGAAGATAACCATGAAAACATCGACTGAGTATAAACCAGGACAATGATGACTTTTGTATGTTGCTGACAGCTTGAAACAATAGCTCTGAAAAAAGCTATCCCAACGGGTGATACGGCCCATTTGTCTCAACGCCTGGTTAACTCCTGCGATGTCTAAACTGAGGGACATAAGGGCACCTCTAAGCAAACAGGTCGGGATGGACCCGTTGTAGGGTGTGTCCAGGTCTCTCTTCTCTTTCCTTCCGCATGACCTGCTTTCTACAGGTGTACAAGTCAGACGAGATCAGTGCTGTGCTCCAAGAAAGTCTGTGATTTCAATGATTTTTTGACAAGGCAGCAGGAAATGCACCCGTAGGAGTTCTCAGAGATAGACTCAACCCCCAGCTTGCCGCCCCTTATTCTCAAAGGCAAGGGAGTTTTAAATTTTAATTTCTATAAAACAAGTTTTCTCTATCAATAACAACTTTGCCCTACATAGGACGATATTTTAAGTATAATTTAGATTGTGGGTTTAAATGGACACATCTAGCTTGTTTACACATGAAAAGGATTTAGTATGCAATATCCAGTAATAGAGAGATAATATTATGGGCATAATGACACTGAAATCCACCACCCCCCAATAGTTGTTTTTTGTAGAAGAATATTTTCTTTTGGTTGTGTGCATTATTTCACTAACTAGAGAAGTTCCAGAAGTAACCAGGATCTCTGGGGCAAACCCCCCTCCCCTCCCCACCCTCCTACTTCTGCTCTCCTTAAGCCCTCTGACGCTCAAGAAAAGAATTACAGGGATAAACCAGGCAAAAACTTAAACCAGGACAGCTGCTGCAGAGATATTTCAAGGGGCAAAGAACAGAGTGAATAGATTTTGGGGGGTGAGGGGATGGGGGGTGTGGTCTCAGCTCTACTTTTTTCTTGCAGATTATATAGAGAATATCCTGTCCCTGAAGTAACTGGCTGTGTGGTTCATTCCCTACAGCCCAGAGTGTTCGGAAATGACCCCAAATCTCTAACCTCTCTTTTATTTTTTTTCAGCCTATTATCTGCCTCCTAACGTTATCCCCACTAAGAAATCTAAAATAACACATCAGAAAAGAAAGGCACCAGTCAGAGAACAAAACAAAGCAAAAATAATAATAATAAAAAAGCACCAACCTCTTACAATAAAACACAGTGGAGCTGATCTTACTGCTTCTGTGCTTTCCTCTTTCTCCTATTTTTTTTATCTGCCTTGTCTCGATTGTAAATGCACCAGACCTTTTATGCTGCTTCCAGAGCCCAGAACAATGTGTTTTGTTTGATTCCTAAGGACTTGAATAGTTAGTGTGATAAAATAGAAACACCTAAAACTCCTTCACTTATAATCCTCTGATAAAGAATATTCATCTGTTTTGATAATCCTAACAATTCAGCCTTTTCCACGTTTATTCCTATGTGTAAAAAAAAAAAAAAAATAAAAAAATATTTAAAGTTCCAGCTCCACATTTTCAAGTACAACAGGAGAATACCTGCAACAAAAGGCCAAACCTTTCCCTCCAAAACCTGGAAGTAAAGAAACAGCCAAAAGTTCTGGCTTCTCACTAACAGCATCACGATGCAATGATGTGCTGTCAATACAAATGTCTAGCATCAGACACTCCAGGGACGACATAAAATGAACTTAATTCCACAAAAAGATGATAGCAGGTTGAAAACTTTACTAATTTCTTCATTCATATATTAACTTACATATGTATATATACATACATATGTATTTATGTGTACGTTCATATACATAGATACAGGAAAAAAAGTGTATTTAAGAGAAAGTGCTGAAGTTCAGACATACCCACCTATATATAAATGTATATGTATATATGCTGTACATAAATACACTGTACTGGTTTATATTTGACTTTATGTACTTGTTGTTTAAATTTAACATAAAATTTGACTTCATTTTGCAAAGGAAGGCACAAATCTCGTTGAAAAATGCATTTATGCATTTTGAGGCTCTTATGTATTAGAAGTAAACTGCAGTGTTCCGTTTGCAAATATGTTCACTTAGCTGAGAAAAATAGCAACACAACCCCCTGTAATAAGACTATTTTGACCACTAGCTATGTAGGAATGATTTGTGAACATCTCATCTTTTTAATTTCAGAACAAAATAAGAAAATAAGCAAATAAATATGGTAGTGACACAAATCAAACAAAATGTTAAAAAGTATCAGTGTCCACCTTTTCTTGTTTGTTTTTCCTGTGGTGACTTGCTTCTTGCAAGTAGTAGTGACCTGCTTGGTATAGCTACTCGACGTAACTTTTCACAAAAAGAATGTTTGTCCTTAAAAAAGATAATGGAACTGTTTCCTCCAATAGCGACTTATTTTTACATAGCTTACATGATAAGCCAAATCTGACCTGACAGTGTCCTTGTAAAGCTTCTTTGAAATACTGAAATACAGATTATAGTTAGACTCTGTGGTGGATTTTTTTTATGAAGAAGGTATTAGGATTTTCACTTTTCATCTTTGTTTTAGAATTACTCTCTTGACAAAGTCTGTGTGAACTCTCTTCAGATGCTTCAGCGTATTTGTCAGACCACTGCACAGTAATGCAAAGCATATTAATTCTTGGCACTAGCATTTTGTCTCCAAGGAACATCAGGACACCTTCTGTCCTGTAATTAAACTGAGCTGGCTCTTGGATCTGTTTAGCCAAGCTGGTGCCATCTTCTGACTGACAGTCCTGTGGTGATGTATTGGTGCAATGCATCAACAAAGTATGACACTGTGATGATGCATTACAAGGATGGGGCAGCAGGGCTGGTTAATCCTGGCACCAAAGACAGAGCACAGGGCTTGCCCAGGGCCACCTGCCCAATGCTGATCTCACAAGCATTTTAGCGTGCTGACAACAGGGCACAGAGCAGGGTGAAGAAGTGTATGATATAATCATGCACAGGATGAACAGCTTTTTACAGGTAAGGCAGTGGTTTATTATGAGCCACACAAACAGGCTGGGAAGCTTAAATTTCTCTAGATGTCCTTTATCGGTGTGCCGGTTTGAGCTAAACTTCCTGGTTTGAGCTGAAACTTCCTTGTTTTGGTTAATGAACGAATAGGAATTATTCCATGCAAATACAATAATTCTGCATTTAATTGGTTAAGAGGGTCAGGTGAAACGTTACGTGGGGAGCCTTTAAAAAGCAGAAGGCCGGGGGAGTGTCTCTCTCTCTCTCCTTCCGGACTCGCTGCAGGGAGGGCTCCTGCCGTGGACCTGCTGGCAGACGTCCAGGCCTGACCAGGCCCGACTAGGCCGAACCCAGACCGAGACCTGAGGGCCTGCATTGGACTACAGACTCTGAGCTGTTCTGCCGTGGGTCCTGTACGGTCTGACTGGGGCCTGCTGGCAGACGTCCAGGCCCGGCCAGGCCGGCCGGAGCCGACCTGGTGAGTGACCAGCCCGAGGCTTGAGGGCTGGCATCCCCTGGATCGCTCTTCGAGCTCCCGGGCAGTGGCAGGCAGGGAGGAAGCTCTCTCTCTCAGACTTCCGGCCTTCACGAA
>NW_010410585.1:7640-8157 GCF_000710305.1 Buceros rhinoceros silvestris | reverse complement strand
TTCGTGCCTCCCGGGTGCAGCAGCTGGCTCAGCGCTGGCGGTGCCGGGGCTGCTGGGCGACGGGTGGCCGTGGCCCTGGGGCTGCATTGTCCCAGAATATCCCTGGATGAGCAGAAACCCTCGTACAGAGGATTGCACAACTCGCAGCAGACTTCCCGGGGAGCGAGGACATCTCCGCATTTATTCAAGGACATCCCTTCTCAATTAAATCCCGGCATGGGCTAAACAAATGGGCTGCTGAGATCAAAGGGGGTTTTTTTCCCTCTTTTTCCAAATCATTGCAAAGATGCACAGGAAGGAGGGGGGTGCATTTGTCTCCTGTTCACCCGGCGGGGATGAGAAACTTCCATTACATTCGCCTGTTAGGGTGGAACTGCAGGAGGGTGTGTAAGGGGTGGTTTGGGGGTGCTGGCACTGGGGTCCGTGGGGGTCATCCCCCACCTGGCCGCTGCCGGGGCTGGAGCCCACGCGTCCCCCCACTCTGCCTCGGGCTTCTCGGGGGTTGGTGGGGGTGTTA
>NW_010410585.1:6988-7512 GCF_000710305.1 Buceros rhinoceros silvestris | reverse complement strand
TGGGGTATTGATGGTGGTGTTAAAGCGTCAGGCTGGCCCCGCCGCGAGCTGGGATTTATGGTGGGATCTGCCTGGGCGAAGGTTTTATCGCGGCTGTTAAACCACCGAGTGCGTGCTGGGGGCACGGGCAGGGTCCGCGTTGTTTACTGCCGGCGCGGTGAGGGACTGCTCTTGCCATCATCGGTAGGCCAGGCCCCCCCGGGCTCCAAGGGCAGGTGATGGGATGCTGCAGCAGCGCCGGCCATGCACAGGAGGGGCCGAAACCCGGGGCAGTGTCCTCGGAGGAGCAGCTGGAGCTGGTCAAAGGCATCGAGCGCTGCTGGGTCTGTGAGCACCGGGCAGGGCAGTTATCCCTTGCTGGTGTTGCCAGTGCCATTCCCTGCCACAGGCATCCTCCCACCCTGGAGCCGGTTCTCGGACACTGCTCTGGCCATCGCCTGGGCTCTGCGCTCTCCCCACCACAGCCCCCAGTGAGCGCCAGGGCTCCCTGGGAGAGGGGAGGATGTGCTGGGACCAGGAGCCCC
>NW_010410585.1:6083-6728 GCF_000710305.1 Buceros rhinoceros silvestris | reverse complement strand
GCGCGGCGGTGTGCCCGTGCTGGCAGCCCACTGGCACCACGGCACTGCGATGGTGGGAGCCCTGACCAGCCCTGCAGCCCCAGCCCTGCGGTGGGGCATTTGGCTGCATTTTTGGGGTGTGGAGCCCAGCGCAGCCCCAGGGTCCAGCCGCGTCTCCCGAAGCCGCCCCGGTGCAGGGGTTGGCCCAGCCCCCCCTGGGGTCTGCGGCAGCGTGGGCCTGACCCCCGCCCGCTCCCTCTGTCACGGACCCGGCTGTTCAGGAATTGATCCCTTTGCCACCAGCCCTGTCTCCTTTTTCCTTTTAAATGGTGTCACTCTTCTATTTCCTGGCCTCTCTAATAGATTTTTATATAATCACTACAGTGCACTTTTAAAGAGCGATAGATCACGTTCATTGCTTTTCCCCGTGATTAATTTCCCATAATAGTCCTCTGTAACACCAAGGCAAAGAGAGGAGAGAGAAGAAAACCCCCACATTATCCACTTTGTGCTCAGAGTATAAATGAATTAGATTTAATTTTTGTTTAATTGTTTCCATAGCTCAGCCTCTGCTAACTTTGCAGGATAATTTATTTTGCAGTCTTGGGGAAAAGAAGGGAAGAAGGTCTCTGCAGCAGAGCGGTCTGCCTGCGGATGGTGGTTAAT
>NW_010410585.1:4630-5962 GCF_000710305.1 Buceros rhinoceros silvestris | reverse complement strand
GGGTTGTTAATTCCCCGCCGATAGCCTTATCTGTGGGTAATTACCCAGGCAGTGCTGACGCTCCCCTCTGCACACCTGGGGTGATGGTGGGTGAGCAGCGAGGGGTCCCAGCCCACGGGTGAGCTGGGAAGGGGCAACTGGGGGTTGTGGGATGTTCTCATGTGTTTTCACATCTAAAAAGTGGGGAGCCCTGGGCAAGAAGCTGCTTGGTTTGGGGTGGTGGCAGCAGTGGGACCTGCAGGGAAAGGGGGTTGTTGTCCTGAGTGGTGGAAGAGGCTGAGACACCCCTGGGGCAGGACCCGGCTGGGTGATGCTGCCAGCGTGGGCAGAGCAGGAGGAGGAACCAGGAGGGAGGTGAGGAGTCGGGCTGTCCCAGTGCGGGGCTGCCGTGGGGCAGGGCTGGGCTCCCTTCCCACTGCCCTGTGCTGGAAGCAGCCCTGATGGGATGGGAGATGATGAGTGCGCTCCCGTGGGACACCCTGGCCCCATGGGACACTGTGGCCCCATGGCTCTGCAGACCCCAGGGTCGGAGCAGGCCAGTGGCTTGTGACCTGGGGTGACACGTAGTCAGGGTGAGGGGAGTTTCCTCTGGCTGCTTGATTTTCTGGAATAGCTCGTTAAGGGGAATGTTTCATGGAGAAGGTGTGAGGCTCTCCTGGTATGGCTGAGCCTCGAGCATCCTTCCCTGCCCTGGTTAGAGCCAAATCCTGGGAAACAGCCCCACAACCAGCACCTGTGAGAACGGGCAGGGATCAGGCAGCATCGCGTCCTGCCCATGTGCCACTGCCTTTTGGGGGTCTCCTCTCTGCTCTGTGGCTCCAAGCCAGGGCTCTTCTCCCCATGCACAGGGTCGTTGGCTTCCTGGGAATTGTGTCCTGCTTCCTCCTGCCCGGTGCTGGTGCCTGGGCCCAGGCTGTGCCGGCAGAGGGGAGAGGAGGCTCTGGGAATCCCTGCCTGGCATTCAGCATCCTCCCTTCCCATGGCCTCCGGCTGCTGCACCCCAGTCCCATCCCAGTCCCGTCCCAGTCCTGCCCCAGCGGGAGCGTGGGAAGAGCAGCGGGGACAGCACCGCCGCATATCCTCCTCGCCCAGCTCGCCCATTAATCACCGGCTGCGGGGGCATCGGGCCCCTGCTTAAAATGCACTGACAGTGCCGAGGTGAGAGCAGAGCTCGAGAGAGCCTCTGCTAATCTGCTCCCTCGGAGACGGGCTACCTTCGGCCTGTTAATCAGTTGCAGTAATTACAATCCCAACTTTACATGTGGAATGTTAATTAAAGGACAGGACGCAGGGACCTGCAGCCTGGCAGCGAGCGGTGCGCCTGGCAGCGAG
>NW_010410585.1:3578-4158 GCF_000710305.1 Buceros rhinoceros silvestris | reverse complement strand
GGCTTTGCTGCTGGTGATGGCCAGATTTGGTGAGGAAATGGGTTATTGCTCTAACCTCCCTATAACACCCCCATGCCCCATGCCCCTGAGCCTCCTCTTCTCCAGGCTGAGCACCCCACATCCCTCTGGCCTGCCCTCCAGCCTCCGACCATCACCGTGGCCTTCTGCTGGACTCGCTCCAGTGCATCATCCCCCCTGCCCTGGGGGGCCACAGCTGGGCGTGGGATCCAGATGTTGCTGGGGAGGAGACCCTTGCTCTCTGTCCCATGCTGGAGCTGGCAGTTGCACCCTTGGCAGAACGCTCTCGCCGTGCTGGGAGCTGGAGTGTGGGCAGCTGGAGCCCGGGGTGCTGCCTGTCCTCCGGGCAGGCAGAGCCCTGCTCCCCTGCCTGTCCCTGCCTCTGCAGAGCCCCGTGCCATGACGCTTTGAGAAGCATCCGTCTGACCGACACCGAGCCGCAGTTGTCCCTTCCCCGTCCCCGAGGGATGCGTGGTGTGCTGTCAGCCTGCGGCCCCTCCGGCTCTGCTGCACTGGGGCCCTTGGCTGCTCTCGCCTGTCCCCGGTTGCCCTGCCGTGCCGG
>NW_010410585.1:3251-3480 GCF_000710305.1 Buceros rhinoceros silvestris | reverse complement strand
GCGGCACTGGTGCCCTTGGCTGCTCTCGCCTGTCCCGGGTTGCCCTGCAGTGCCGGGGCTTTGGTGGGGATTACACCAGTCCCCGCAGCCGCCAAGAGCCCGGGCGCAAGGCGAGGGCAGATGCTGGCTGAGCCCCCGCTGAGCCCGAAGGTGGGGATGCTCCTCGCTCATCCCCGCAGCGTGCCTGGGCTGGTTAGGTGCAAGTGTTTTGCGGAGGAGGAATGGCGGA
>NW_010410585.1:2449-3122 GCF_000710305.1 Buceros rhinoceros silvestris | reverse complement strand
GTGGGGATCGGGATCAGCCCCTGCCGCGGCCGGGGGAGTCATTAAAACCCCGGTCAGCAGCAGCCAGGGAGCGGCACTGAGCAATCTGCCGGGGTGGTTGTGCCCTGGATTATTGCTGCGAGCAGCTGAAGGAGAGCAGAGAAGAGGCGTGAGCTGAGAGGAATGACAAAGAGGGGAAGGAGAGGAAGAAGCCCTGGAGGAGGAGGAGGAGGGAGGGCGGCTGGATCAGTGCCGCAGGCAGCGCGGGGTGCTCCAGCAGCAGTGCTTTGCTGCCCCAGCATCTGCCTGGTCCCCGAGCAGGGTGTAGTGTCCTGGTGCGTGTCCTGTTGGTCCCGGATGCCCCTTTCCCTCCGTCCCTGGGGCTGGTGGGCCTCTTTCTTGTTGCTTTTGTTTTCCCGTCGGAGAGATGGAGTTGCTGGGTCACTCAGATCTCGCACCGTTGCTTTTCCATGGGGTCTTAAGCGGGTTCACTTAGGCTCTTCTGTCTCTTCATCCACGCTGGCCATAAATCTGGGGCTTGTCTCGCCGAGCTCTGGGCTGTTGCCAGTCTTCAGATGATCCGGCTTCTCAAAATGAGGAATGCATCTCCTGGCATTTCTAACTCCCTCCCATCACCGGTGGCGTTGGAAAGGGCAGGAGGGAGGATGCGTGCGCTGCGGCAGCCGGCTCCAAC
>NW_010410585.1:1847-2326 GCF_000710305.1 Buceros rhinoceros silvestris | reverse complement strand
GCCGGCTCCAACGGCAGCGCCAGGGAGCTGCACGCCCGCGTGGCAGCCGGGAGGGCTGGCGAGGTGTGGAGCTTGTCACGGCACCAGCGCTTGGGTGGGTGCTGGGGGTACCATCATTGCACCCAGCCCAGGGGCTTCACCATCGAGGAGCCTCGGCAGTATGAGTGCCACGCCGAGGTAAGAGGACAAGGGGCTGGCGCTTCCCAGGGCAGAGGAGAGCAGAGCTCTGTGCTGGACGGGATGGAGCCAGTGATGTGCCCATGCTTCTCCGGGGCCACAGCTGGCAGGACCTTGGAGGAGCAGTGCTGGTGGTCAACATTGCTCCAGGAGGAGCCGTGTCATGCGTTTGCTCTCCAGGTTTGGGGTCGGGGTGGTCCCTCAGGGTCTTGCTGGCCTGAAGCAGCTGGAATGCAGCCCTGTCCCGGGCTGGTGCAGGCACGGGATGGAGTGTCAGGGTGGCTGGGGATAGCACCCAACCG
>NW_010410585.1:505-1703 GCF_000710305.1 Buceros rhinoceros silvestris | reverse complement strand
TCATCTCAAGCCAGAATGAGGGATTCCTCGTGCCCTGGCGCCTGGCCCTGCCTGGTTTCCAGCAGCTGACCCCAGGCAGCATCTCTAAAACACGGCCAGTGAGCGGCCGGTGGTGAGGGACAGCGTTTAAGATCCTTAAGGAGAGGAGAAGCAGGATGCATCTGATGAACATGTCCTTGGGTTATCCGAGTGTCACCTCGGAGCCTGGGGTGTGTGTGGGCAGGGGCAGGCACGGCTCCACAGACTGGCAAGGCTGGAGTTGGGAATGATCGTGGGGACCTTGGGTGGCTCGCAAGGGCTGGGCATGTTCGAGCTGGAGAGTGATGCCAGGCTGTGTGTTAACCCCCCTCTGCTCACGCTGCGAAGGACAACGCTGGCACAGCTCGAGGCCTCTTGGCTCTCCCCATGTGGACCAAGGCCGGCGGTCCTGCAGGAGAGGGTGGAGTTGTGGGTTTGCCAGGGGGCTGGCTCGTGTCCTTGCTGCCCTTTTGGTTTGTCACCAGTCTCAGGTGAGGTCTCTCCCTCTTCCTTCCTGCCCCACCAGGCAAGCAGTGTCATGGGCAGCGAAGCCGAGTGATGGTGCCCACAGTTCTCCTGGGTCCATGCCTGTAAGAAGCAAGACAGGTCTCCTCTCTCTTGCCTCTTGGATCCTCTGTGCAGTGGCATTTTGGCCCTGTGGCACCTTCTACCCTCTGCCAGAGGCCCTGGCACCAGTGTACCAGGCTGGGTCTCCTCATGTGGCTGTGGGCATCGCGTGTCCCCACTCGCTGTGTGCTTCAGGGCAGCCCCTGCTCCTGCTCTCTTTGTATCTGGCTTCAAAGAGTTGCTCCCCATGAGCCGCCCGTGAGGGAGGTCCTGCGGACCACAACTGTCCTGCCAGGCTGCGCAGCTTTGCTGATCCCACTCTGACCGACCGCTGCCAGCCTCACGGCAGCCGTTTTCCTCCCTTCGTGGAGCTCCTCGGCTCTGCTCCACGCTCTCTCTCCCCCTTGTTCCCCAGGCACCATTTCACAGCCGAATTTTGGTCACACGGGAGGTGGCTCATGGAGGCCTCCAGGATACCTTCATCCTTCTGTGCTAGAAAGTGCTGGCGTTTCTCCACGCAGCGACTTCCTCCTGGCACAGCACCAGCTGGATCACCGGGAGAGACACGCCGAGGCTTCCTCCCTGCTTCCCCCGCCGGCTCCCCGCCTGGCGG
>NW_010410585.1:0-426 GCF_000710305.1 Buceros rhinoceros silvestris | reverse complement strand
CACGCCGAGGCTTCCTCCCTGCTTCCCCTGCCGGCTCCCCGGCTGGCGGCTGGGTCCCTGTTGTGGGGGGTGGAACCCTCCTGCCCCATCCTTGGTCTCTGTCCTCTGATGGGGCAGGTTGCCTGTCCTGTGGACATGCCTCCTCAGCACCCCAACCCCCTCCTGTGCTGGCGGTGGAGCCAGGGACCCACGGGCAGCTCACGAGGAGTTTGGCTCCCATGGCCCGAGAGAGCCCAAGCTCCACTGAGCCTCTTCTTGTACAAACTCCTCAAAATTTCACCGGCGATCACCCCAGCAGGACCACGGGGCCGTGGACAGTGGGTACCCAGCTCCAGGAGGGCTGGGTGGCCCCCTGTCCTGCCTGGAGGCGGGCAGGAGAACAGGGACATCGTCCCATCAGCCTCCCACTGGAGCAGAGCCGAGGGG
>NW_010410584.1:0-346 GCF_000710305.1 Buceros rhinoceros silvestris | reverse complement strand
AACCCCGCCACGGGGCAGGGCTGGGGGGCTCTGGGCCCTGCTGACCCCCCTCTCTGCCCCACAGCCTGCGAGCCAGAGCTCATGCCCACCTTCCCCCACCACCGCAACAAGCGGGCAGCCGGCGTGGGGCCAGAGAGCCAGGCGAAGCGCAGCAAGCCCTGAGCAACCTCAGCCAAGCGGGACCCGCGCTGTGGGCTCTGTCCTGTCCCAGGACGGGTCCCAGTTTAATCCCGCTCCCTGCGGGGACAGCAGGGGAGCGCTGCGACCCAGCCCCTCGTACACATCTCCTGCCCCGGAGCTGGGCTGGCTCCCTGCTGGGGGTGGGAGAGGGGAGAAGGGGACCCGA
>NW_010410583.1:4531-4827 GCF_000710305.1 Buceros rhinoceros silvestris | reverse complement strand
TTCACTTGCCCTGTAACGACAGGGGACACAGCTACTGTTCCCAGCCCGTGGGGAGGCCACGGGAGAGAGGAGGGCTCCCTTGGGAGCACAGGGCTCCTTGGGGTGACCATGGGCCGCCAGTCCCCAACCACCACTGAGGCCCTGGATAGCACAACTGCCCCAGCCCCTCTCCTGAGTGGACAGGTGCAGTTCTCCATCCCCATCCCTATCCAACTTACTGCTCTCCTCCAGCTGCTTCCCGTTCTTGTGCCATGTGATGTTGGGGGGAGGGAAGCTGTTCCTGCTCACGCCCTGGG
>NW_010410583.1:1678-4087 GCF_000710305.1 Buceros rhinoceros silvestris | reverse complement strand
GTAGTCTGTGCTCTCCTCCAGGGTCTCGCTGCTCGTGACGTGGTACAGCCTCACCCGGCTGTTGCGGTGGATCTGCAAGGCCAGAGGCTGAGGCCATGCTGATGGGAAGCCCAGGAGAAAGCCCCAGGCTAACTAACTGCTGCCCACTGCCCACCACCCCCCTCCCAGGCCAGCACTCACATAGAACCAGTCGATGTAGTTGTAGGAACCATTTCCAGGGATGTAGAAACTGCACTCAATCCTGGCTGTGCCCCCACTCTCCACTTCAACCTCCGCCGGCATGGAGACCTCCAGCTTGATGGCTGCAGCTGCGGGACAGAGCCCGTCAGGGGTGCAAAACACAGGGAAGCCCCTGTGATGAACCAGCAAAGGAGCAGCGCCGCGTTCTCTGCTGGCATCCCCCAGGCACCGTGTCCCAGCCCAGTGGCAGCGCCAGTCAGGAGCACGGCCCCACTCCCACCACCATGCTGCCTTCTGCATCCACAGAGAGCCCATGGGCCACCAAACCTGTTTCCAGAAAAGGGATGAGGCGCTCCGTGCTCGCACCACCGGATACCCCAAAACATCTGGAGACACCAATCACCCCTGTCCTCTTGCAGTCCCCACCAGACCTGCCCTCCCCACAGCATCCCAGCCTTGCTGAAATGGGCAGCAGCACCTCTAAGCCTCCAAATCCCCACACACACCAAGGTGGGGAGCGGCTGCACCCTGCTCGGGGATGTGCGTGGGAAGGGGCTGTGTTTCTGCAGCCCCCAGCTGAGCAGATTGCCGTGCTGGCTGCCTTACTCTGAGGCCGGGGCAGCACCGATCCCCCTCGCATCCCAGAGCACATATCTACACCCCCGGCCTGAGCCAGCATTCCAGACCAGCACCCACCACTTACTGGCCCTTACTGGCCCCAAGGGTCAGGCAAGGAGGTGTCAGGAGGTTAACAGAGGCAGGGGAACGGGGCTGGAGTCCGAAGCTGGCAGCACAAGGGCTGCACCTTCCCGCAGCCCGGGAGCAGAGCCTTGACGTCAGCCTCCCCGGCCCCCGCAGCAGCCTCAGGAGCTGTGGCATGAATGAGGCGCTGTGTTCCTCTGCAGCGGGACAGGGGACACAGGGCAGCAGCTCAGGAGGGGTGCCCCAGGCAGCTGCAGCTGCCTGCTGCTCCCTTTACCCCTCCAAGGCAACAGGATCCTTCGTGGAGGAAGCACGCCCCCAGCCACCAGAGCCGTGGCACAGCTGGACTCCCAGGTCCCTCCCCAAACACTGACCCTGCCACCCGGGCAGGAGCCCTGAACCCAGCAGCCGGAGCATCCGGCCCTGCAGCATACCCAAGGCGAGCTCCTCGCTGCTCCAGTGCTCCGCTCCCTGCCTGTAAAGCAAATCCGGCACCACCTGCCCATAGCTCTGGTGGCACTAAGGACTCGTGCCCTGGCGAGCAGAGCCTGCCCACCCCAGTACCGCACCCCGGTACCCCGCGTTCCCTCCCAGCCAAGCAGTAATGGAGTTCCTGGCCACCCTCCAGAGCAGCAGGGGAAGGTAATGGCTATCGATCCAGGACAGGGAACAGCGCAGTTTCCTGAAGGGCTGGGGGCAGATCAGCCCCCAGAGTCGAGGACTGCATCACAGCAAAGCTGGGAGTGCCATCGCTGCCAGCCCTGCGGGTGCCAAAGCAAGGAGAGTCTGCACACCCTGGGCTGGCACGCAGCCCTGCAGGAGGGGACAGCAGTCCGTCCCTCAGCAACAGGGCCAGCTGCCTCTGCACCCACGGCCCAGCCCAGTGTTGGGGACAAGAGGCTGGAGGAAGCCAGCTGTGTCAACAGCTCCCTTGATAGTGCCGCTCGGTAACAGCCGCAGAACCCTGAAAGTGAGCACCATGCCCACCAAACACTCTTTGTCTGTGGTGGCACAGCCCCATAATGCAACCAGGAGCCCTCCTGCCACAGCAAAGACCCCAGCTCACAGGACTAGCCACCTCAGGACACCCCAACAGCCAGCTTGTGGCCATCAACCACCTCATCGGCACAACACAATCGGCACGAAGGAAAGAGGGTCAAGCAAAGCTCTGCATGGGAAAGGAAGTGCCAGAAAAACAGGAGAAAGCCCCAGAAACAAGCGTGCACTAGGGTCAGGAAACCAGACTGAGTGCACGTAGGAAAAGATAACTGTGCACCGGAGGCACCTGCCCACCTGCACGGCCACAGCTTGGCTGCTGCGTGCAGCCGGGCACTCACAGACTTGGGGAATGAGGCTGGGGTGCACCCAGCTCCCCTGAGCTGGACTGCAGGCAGCCAGGCTTTGCCCCCCACCTCCAGCATTTTTAACCTTCAGCATGAGCCCTGGGCAGACCCAGCCCCTAGAAGAGAGAGAGAGAGCTGCTGGCCCGCCCCGCTGACCCGTTCGGCATGAGAACCCTCATCCAGG
>NW_010410583.1:1064-1583 GCF_000710305.1 Buceros rhinoceros silvestris | reverse complement strand
CAGCGAGGCAGCCGAAACCATGAGCTCAGAGCTGGAGCATGGCTGGCATCTGGGGCTGGCAGGAGGCACAAGTCCCTCCCACCCAACCACTGCCCTTGAGGAGGTGGACATGGATGCTACAGCCCTCTCTCTGCCTGGAACAGGGGCTCATTGCTCCCCACCTCCTCCAGGATAGGCGGGATACCAGCCCTCCCTCAGGCTGGAAGGAGCACACAGCCACACCACAAGTGCAGCTAGCTGGGGGGACAGGAGGCTTCCTCCTGCAGCTCCAAGACCCCACAGCCTGCCACCTCAGGGGGCGTGGGCAGGCTAGAGAGGCACTGGGCACAGGCACCCCGGCACAGGCGGCTCTGGAGACGTGGTGATCCACCCTTGTGCCCAGCATGGCAGCAGACACTGGTATGGAGGGAGAACCTGGGCAGGGCTGGAGACCCAGCGACCACGCACGGAGCAGCCCAGGTGCAGGGCTGAGCTCCAGGCTGGGAGCGGCACCCCAAGAGCCTGGCACAGCTCCCGTGG
>NW_010410583.1:544-928 GCF_000710305.1 Buceros rhinoceros silvestris | reverse complement strand
CACGTCTCCAGTGTGATACCTAGAGATGTGGAGAGGACGTCTGCAGCAAGCGAGCAGGGAAGGGAGGACAGCCCCCGTGCCTTTCCATCTGGCTGGCGGACAGCCGGCCGGCAGCCAAAGCTCCACAAGAACAAAGATTTGCTTTTAGAGCAGGGGAAGGGGGTGGGGAGCAGCACGGCCGCTCCGCCAGCCTCCTGCGGAGCTGAGGTGTGTGGGGAGCCGTCAAGGAGCGTGGCTGTGACGGTGGTGCAGAGCCCCCAGCGCAGAGCCCCCGGCATGGAGAAGCGAGAGGAGGGGCACCACAGGGGTCTGGAGCCGCACATGGGATGCCTGAGGTTTCTGCGCATTTCTGATCCCCTCTCGAGGAAACCAGCTGCTGCCAGA
>NW_010410583.1:0-259 GCF_000710305.1 Buceros rhinoceros silvestris | reverse complement strand
GCGGATGCCCATCCCGGCAGCAGGCAGCCCCTCCGCTGGGGCGGAGCGGGGGAGCCAAGGCTCTGCTGCGACAGAGACCGGCACCGTGCACACCCAAACGCAGCCCACCCCCGCGTCAGGAGCCAGCTGTGTGCACCAGCAGAGGAGAGGAAAGGCTCGCAACCCCAGCTGTGCAGCCAGGTGACAGCGTCCACGAAACCCTCTCTAACTAACAACCGGAGAGCGCAGGGCAGGAGGGGCCAGAGTGGCCCTGGCAGGC
>NW_010410582.1:17118-17413 GCF_000710305.1 Buceros rhinoceros silvestris | reverse complement strand
CTCTGAGGCTGCCACACACCACCCAGGACCTCTTCCCACTACAGCATCAGCTACCCACCACCAATGGCCGTCTCCTCAGAGGGGGATCCATTAGCATCCACTTCCTCAGCAAGGCAGCACTCATCTCTTTGGCAGTCAGCAACAGCCATTTCCTCAGCGGGCACTGGAAACCATTTCCTCAGGAGGAGGTTGGCACCCCTCTCCTCAGCAGGGCACAGGTCCCATCTCCTGAGGCAGAGCTCCCTCTCTGGTGCCAGGCACTCCCAACGACCCCTCTGGGGATAGGCGGGCGGGG
>NW_010410582.1:0-17000 GCF_000710305.1 Buceros rhinoceros silvestris | reverse complement strand
CTCACCTGCGGAAACTGGCTGCCAGGTGAACTGTGTGCCTGTGCCCTGCGTGGGGTACAGGGCAGCTTTAGAGAAAGGGCGGCAGGATCAGGCAGAACAGCTGGCGTAACAAAAGGTGGGGAATGTCAGTATTTTCTCAAGTCTCTGCTGCCGACAGAGGCTGCAGGATGGTGGCAGGACTACACACAGGGGCACATCACAGTGGTGGTTCCCCACATGAAGGGAGCAGAGTCCTGGGCAGGATCCCTGGCCTGGTTTGGAAAGCCCCAAGGAGCAGAGGAGGCAGTAGAGGGTTCAGAGGGACAGCTCCGACCAAAGAACAGACCAGGGCACCCAGAACTTTCTTCAGTGTGCACAATACGCCTGTGGGGGCTGATCTTGTGGACTCAGCCTGGGCCAAAGCGATACTGCTATGGTGTCAAAAGGGAATGCACTGACTGGTCCGAGCCCACTCACATCCCTGCTCTGCATGACAATGGTGACACAGCAGGGTAAATACTAGAAGCCGTGATGACAGAGCTGTGCCGAAACACAACACTTGTACACAGCAGGGCTTTGTCCAGCTGCAAACATCACCCTCGCCCTCACTGCAGGCTCTTGCTATCACCCACACACTGCAAGATGCCACACAAAGAAGTGACTCTGTGCTGAAGTCCTGCAGCAGGGTGGAAGGCCTGCAGCTTTCCATCTCCATGTGGCCTGGCCTTTGTCCCCCGCGCCATCATGCTCTGAGCAGCCAGCTGAAACGAGACAGGGGCAACTGCTTCCTTGCATGTTTGATGGCTGGGATGCATCTTTCTTTCTGAGGAATCCCCAGAGGAATGGCAAAGGATAGAGTTTAAGGTGGCCAGAGACCTGCAAGCCAGGAAAGTCTGCTCTTGTGTTGCTTTCTTCTCAGACCTTGGCCTTGCACTGTCTCCCAAGTACAAGAAAAGTGACAGACACAGTGAGATATCTTAAATGCAGCAGTGGAAATACTTTTGGAAAAGGGTACTTTGAATGTACAGACATGAGAAAAATGCAGTATGACATCTGCTGAATCATTCCATAGTATTTGCCATTGCATCTCACGGTGAATGACTGTTTGCAGAATCAGGCCCCATGCTCCTTGTTATCTGACTGGGCTCTCAGGTACAGACAGAGCCTGGAATCACAGCAATAACGAACTTGAAAATATGCAGATTTTGCCAGTTCAAACTCATGACCAGATGTCTTCATGGACTGAATTTTCTGGAAAACCTTAAAACTAATACACTTCTAAATATACCTGTAGATATGGGCAAAAGCGTTGTAATTAGAACTACCTATGCTTAACAAACAAACCACTCTAGACAGATCAACCAATAAACATCCCTACTTATGAGAAAAATCTCTACTAAACACATTTGTACTGTGGATGATCCGAACCAGGAGAGAGTTAAAGGAATGAAAATCATGATAAGGGTGAAAACTTGAAGAATTTCTCTTCATGTAACTTTATTTTTGAGTACTTTTATTTAAAATTATGTAATTCGAACAAAATTAATTTTCATTTATTGTTTAAAATCTACTATATCACAAGCATCTTAAAACCGCCAACTAAAAGCCAGGGCACTGTAAGCATCCAGCAAGCTGCTCACTGCCTGTGCTCTTCTCCTGAACTGTTGTCTTTTTATAATTCGAACAACGGAGTTTCACCTCTTCAGAGGTGCACTTTCTCATTCTTTTGCACTCGCATAGGGCATTGCAAACTGAAATGCAGTATTTTTAGGATCAGTTAAATGGAAAATATAACTAAACCCACTCATTAAAATCTCCTGTGCATCCTCAGATTTGGATTGCCTGGCACCCTTTGTCTTTTACATGTCTTTATTCCCCAAACTCAATCCATACCCCTAATTACTTGACAATACCTAGCAAGACTTACGTATAAGGTGGGTGTTTGTGGCATTTATTAGTTAACAGGAAATAATTTACTGCTAAACTGTTTCTGGTGATAAGTTTTAGATTGCCACTATGTGGTATCTGTTGTGGGTTCATATGCCGTATAATCTGTGTGCTTTACAAGCTATAAAAGAATAATCATAAAGGCAAGCTGTAACTTCATCACAGTCAAGATAAAAAAACCTGCCTTTATGGTTGCCTGGTTTTTATTACCTACAGATTTTATAGTAACTATTAGATATAAGATATAAAACTTAATTTATGTATGTTTAAAAAGTTTAAATGCTGTCTGGAAAAACTTTGCCGTCAGGAGAACACACACGGTAAATGCAAGAAGGAACGTTATGAGGTAGGCATTGGTGTATTGGCAACATTACTCAACACGGAAGATGAGCTGAGTATGTTTCTCAGGACTGGATTTTTCAGACTGTGGATACTAGAAAATAAGTTCTAGGTTTGCATTTAAGGTTCATTTGCTTAATTCATTATGCTGATCTTACCACTAGAGTAGACCATTTCACAGCAAAGAACTCTTCTATTTTGTCAAAAACTCTCTCTGACACATTTAACCTACTGCTTTGCGAACAGGATCTAATAATGAGTAGATTTCTTGGGAAAGGAGCTGAAAGCAGAGATGCTCTGAAAAAACAGTAGTAGATGAAGATCTCCTACTTTTAACTATATACAAAGTTATTTAAATATGATTTTTGTAATGTGACCAGTATCAATCCTCCTATTTTTGCTTGAGAGGAGATGGATAAGGGGTGAGTCTCTTGGAAATAATGTGCAGAGGGGGACTCTCAGCCTATAACTGAAAGAAGGGAACTAATAAACAATTGGTTTATGAAGGAGCTTTTTCTGGTGTCTTAGTAGACTGTTGGAGTTAGATAAAATGCACATTGATGTGTCTTTATGACATAGGAGAGGGGTCTGAAAAAATGTGTGCTTTCTTTAAAGAGTATCCCTACCACCAACCACATTTTTTTTCATATTTCAGGTACCTTCATCCCAGGAAAATTATACAATCACTGAAGTTAGCAAAATCATCACGGTATAAAGAACACAAGTCTGGAAGTTGAGTATTCAGCGAGTGATAAAGTTTGTTTAAAACTATTTACCATTTGTTTTTTATCATAAAAACACCGATTTTGGTGCTAAAGATTCAGTACAGATGCAATGACAAACATGCTGCAAGGCTTTCTACAAAAGTACAGGAGACCAGAGCTGCCAGTCCTGATATTCCTGATGCGAAAAGCAAGCTGAAATCAGCTTATTCTTAAAAATATATACAACCTATCAGGCTTTCATTACACAAAAAATTAAAGCAGAAACATAGCTTTTAAAAATCATGCCTATGTGTCTTGTAAACCTGTACTAAATATCCCTTTGCTGTTTTGTAGGTGTTGGTCATGCCTCTTTTAATGTCACCATACCACAATTTTTTTTTTTACATGAGCCTTTCAAGAAAAACAAGGTAAGACCAGAATCTCCCAAACAGCTACCACAGTTTGAAAATATTCAAGTGGTCTTCATTAAAAAAGGGGGAAAAGTATAGAACAAGATAATTGTTTCCAGTAGTGTCTTGGAAGGTGAATACAGAAGATCTCTTTAATAATCCCTCCAGTACCCATCCTTTCTTTGCCAACCAAGTATTTCTGTACTCGAATGATTCCACCTCCCCATTATGAGTTGGATTTTCCTATCCCTCTGTGGTTATCACTAAGAGATTTTATTCTCAGTGAGCTGACAGAAATACACCACGGCAGCAGCATCTTGAGATTATGAACAGTACAGGATTTCTGTGTAAACATCAATTTTTCCAGATTGCTACTGCCTGAAAGCTTTAACAGCTATGCTCAGACTTGTGTCTGCGTTAATAAATCTTGTGAATGTTTACCAGCAAAAACGTAGCTAGCACCAGTGCTGACTGTAACAGCTCTGCCAGGGCAGGCCAGAACCAAGGCTTCAGAACCTGAGTAATGCTGAAGTGTTGGCAGCAGTCCACCTTAGAAATAAAGCCTTCTAACATCCTCTGACCATCACAGAGTATACACTTGTACTGCTGCAAGGATCCTTCTGTGTATTAGAGCTAGCTATGTCACTGTTGGAAAAATAGGTGCTAAGTAGCCTGCATTAAGACTGCCAAACTGGCAATCCAGCTCCATCTGGATCTCAAATGATTTTCCATCATCATATAACAGTGTAAGGTTCATTTGCCATCTGGCTTCTGAATCAACTGCTGTCATACAAGCAGCACTCAGCTGGTCCAGGGTCAGGATGAATTTGTTATTTGGGCTATCTCCATTTTATGGTGCCTGGCTTGAACAATTTTCCTTGATGACTGGTTATCAAAGGGGGTTGCAAACACTTGTTGTTACTGGGACACTGGGAAACTTTAGCAAATCCACTAAAGGTACTCACTGGGGTCAGTGTTGCAGCAGCAATCAGAGAGGAGCTGAGGCAGGCATTGTTACAGTAGCTAGGCCTGGGATATCTGCATACACTAGTTCATGGGCTTATTTGGAACTCAGGTTCTGTCTTTTTCTTAATAGTTTTGGTTGGTGGCTTTAGGAGCAAGAAATACTAAACCGAAAAAAAGGACCACCTTTAAATGCATTACATCTGTTACAGTACTGAAAACTAGTCATCGTGTTTGAAAGCTTTTGCCTATTTGCTTTAATCTTTTGGCCATAATCAATCCTTTTGTGCCTCATTTGTTTATCCTTTCCCCTGAGCTTTCCCTGAACATATCTGCTTCAAAGGTGTGATGAAGGCAACGCATTCAATGAAAGAGTCTCGCTGTCCCAAGGAAACTGTAAGGTGGAGCAGTACTTTGCCATAAGCACTCCATGAACAAGCACAAGTGCTTACAGAGCCATTGATTGTGGAGCCCTCAGCTAGTGGAACACTTCATTTCTCATTTTTCATCTTATTTCTTTTAAAGCCATCTGTAATAAAGCTAGAGCCTGAAGTGGAAGAACTCACCTTAACTGTAAAGCTTCATTGCAAGGCAGCAAATTGCACTGTATCAAAATATTAACCTTATCTAAGATTCATGGAATGAATTATACATATTGCATTGCCTTAAGAATGAAACCTGGTGAAGTATTACTGTAATTTAAAAATCTAAGTGGATTTGTACAGAGAGATTTAAAATTTAAACCTGTTTAAATATTGACCTGATTGGGAAAAAAATATTTTTGAGAAATGGTATTCAATAGGAAAAGGATCTCCATTTAGAGAGAAGACAGCCCCAAACTAATTTTGTCATAAGAACAAACCATATAGAAACATATTCACTAGGCAACTTCCATCTAGGAAAGCACATAAAATCGCAGTCACCTGAATGTGAAGTCCCTTAGTGCAAATTTATGCTGAATTAGGAATTCAAGGGAATGCAAGGTAATTTACCCTGCAGGATGATAACAGAGACATTTTGGGCAATATGGATTGTGCTAACTTTATTTTATTGATTTATTTTGATCAAATAAAAGCAAACAGTTACTGTTGGTAGCTGATGCATGACTTTTTATATGTATTTTTAAAAGCACAAGCCATAGTGGTGACTAGATCCCAGCCTCTTTACTGCTGATTCCTGTTCTGAAGGTAGTGTTTTAGCCCACATCCTTCAGCAATCATTACTTCTTGTCACAGCAAAAGGGACACCGCTGTGAGAGCAAGGTGTCAAATTCTACTCTTGACCTGCTAGATGAACAGTTCAAGGACTAAACTGGCAAGATGATCTTCTGCCTCATTAACATGGTGCTGCCACAGTTTCATTTTACTTCCTCCTGTTGCAGGATTTTATAGGTACCATTTTCCTGCTTAATAATGATTGACCATCTTGCTGTTCACATACCAGCGTTGTTTGGCTCTAATAAGGATGGTGGTAGAATGTTTTTCATAGCAGAATGGAGACATTTGCTCAAACACTGTCTCACAAATGCACTTACATTAGTGAGGTCATCTTGAAACTGATCTGAAATCAGGTATAATTTTTAATCTCAGCATTACTCAGTATGCTTTATACACCATGTGTCCTCTAAACAAATACGCAATAAAGCAGGCTGGTGAAGTTAGCCAGACAGATGGCTGAAATCCTGCATGTGAGATGGATTGGTAAATGGATAGGTAAGGACACAGACGGGTGTTTCAAAAGGCAGGGAAAAGGGTAGTTGATTACAAGGCTAGATAGAAAATGGAAGGTATTATAAAAAGAAATATGGGATAATATAAACAGAGCCCTTAATCCAGTTGACTGTAAATCCCTTTTTCTTAATTGGTTTAGAAACTGTGGGTTGTAATGTGAGACAGAGGGCTCTCAGCTGTTTTTCTTCTTTGCTGTCTGGAATCACATTAAGTGGGAAACGATAGCAGAACTGACAGCTCCTTGTCTGTAGGGGCACTTGGAGCTAATCTGCTATTGAGACTAATACAATTATATGGGATTATAGGATTGCCACTGATGCACAGATTAGAGAACTCCCAGATGGAGTTGCATCTTGGAGTATTAGAAAGGGGGAAAATATTCTAGGGTCCTGATTATCCAGAAATATGAAGAGGGGAAAATACAAAGACACGTTTGAATTTGTTTTTTCCCAGAGTCTTTCAAAACACCACTTGCATACAGTAAAACCTCGACTCAGCAATAGGACAATAATGCAAGAGACTTTTAGATGCATTGTTTACTCTATACACAATGCTCTAGTGTTGTCCTGAGCAATTTGAGGTCAGAGACAAAAATACTCATTTCAAATTGCTCACCTACAAGGGTACCACTTCAATGCAGTAATTTGAAATGAAGGTACAACCCCGATTCAGATTTTACACAGCAGCTTGCTGTCCTTGCTTTCTTCCTTTCTGTGCATGCATGCACAATGTATAAAGACATCAGCCTCTAAACAGAATGATGTAGAGTCTCTTGGGTGAGTTTTGAACACCCATAAATACCACAGTTGTGAGCCCAGTCCCTACCTCCTCTTACACTTTACTCCATACATGCAGAATAATGAGCACAGAGCTGGGTTATCACAGTCCACTATGAATGCACGTAGCATCGAGCTAACGCTCCTGCTACCAGCTTCTAGGTACCTCAAGCCTTTAGTGAATTACACTCCTAACACCACAATAAGGTATGTAAATGCAAATGTCTTAATTTTAAATCATATTAACCAACTCACCGCAAGTCATGTAAGAAGTCTGCATTAGTGTAGCAAATCAACTATAGCTCCTCCTGCAATGTTCCAACTATCCCATGGGCCATGTTTCACGTATAGTCCTTTAAATTCGTATATTTCATACACATTCCTTTTCCCTGGCCAGCTGGCAACAAATATAAACATGCTGTTCCCATTAGTCCTATTCCCAACTCCAGTACAAACAGCTGCAATGCTGTTTGAGAGCATTTGCTCATATGACAATAGCAAGAAGAGATCAACAGAGCTTCCCACCTCCTATTCTAAGTTTGGTCCAGGTACCTAATTAGAGATATTCCCAGCTCCCAAGTTTTAGAGTAAGAAGAAAAACAGAAATGTGAAAACGAACTATGATTATCTCGTAGCTACGACTCTTAGCGAAACTACGAATAAAATTTGATTGACAGCAAAGCCCAGTACTCACTGGACCACATTGTTGTAATTCAGATCTGGCATTTTCTAGCTGCGGTGAGGGAGAGGACTGGTTTTCTCATTTCAAACCTTGAAAGATTTTTCCATGCATCCAGGAAAAATTGTAAGAGAACCGATGCTTTTTTTTTTTTTTTTTTAATTTAGGCAAGTTTGTTTTCTATAATACTAGACAGTACCTCCCGGAAAACTACATTCTTTAAATCTTAACCTAGAAGACCTTTGGCCTTCAAAGACCATGAGCAAGAGTTACACACGGATCTAAGTACCCTTGGGAACCCATCCTTCATTCTCATTTAGCCAAAGTGTAAAACAAAGTATCATCAGGCTCTGCTCAAGTGCCAAGACAGTTTAAAGAGTAAAGGGATTGGGTGGTTGGTTGGCCTCCAGCTTCATCTATCTCTTGCTTTTTGAGTAGAGCATGAGGTCTGGTCTTCCTTGTGGTGCCTAAGGGTAGGTTTCAAGAAGAGCCCTCCCATTGTTTGGCATCATTCTTTAACACACAAAAGCCACTTCTTCCATCTGAACCAAACTGCACACACTGAGCATTGTGTTACATGTGGATACGGGGCCTGAAGCACTGCCTGAGGGACTGAATTACCTTCCTAGGGAGGACATGCTGCTTGCCTGGTTTAGCTGTCATCTGAGAAACATACAGCTAGTGCAAACCTGGGGAAGAGTAGTCAGGAGATGATTCTCAGAAGCTGTTCATTGATGAAGGAGAAAACAAGACAAGTTCCTTGAAATGAGTTTAATTCTAACCATGGTCCCTCCGTGAATAAACCAAGGGCTCTCTACTTCTTATAGACCTTCTGCCATATTGACAGGAGGTTTACAACAAGATGAAAAGTTGGACTATTCGTAGTGGTTCTGTTATTTGTTAGTTGGTTACCTCACTATTGTCATGACCGAGAAGGAAAACAGCTTCTGCTAGCCAGGCTGCTGTGGTTGGGCCCAATTACTGCTCCATCCTCTATTTTCTGTTTATTTATTTATATCCCACCACCCTTGCCAAAGAGTTTCTCCCTCTGATCTGCATTTTTCTTTCTTTGCAACAACCTCCAGCCACTAAAATTAATCAGTTCCTGCAAAGGCTAATACAGCATTGTGAAGCTGGAGAATTAATGTCCTAACATACTCAATGCAGATGGAATTTCACCTCAAATAGAGGTCAGGCTGCCTGCGCATTTAGAAAAAGTTTTTGTGTCCAAAACCTTGCCTAATTTTTCTTTGTTACGTTATGTGACTCAGTACAAAATAATACCTCTCCCTACAGATCCAGTCCTGAAAACACAGTATATCCATAAAATTTCACCTTTTTTATTTGTAGGAAAGCTCAGGTTCTCAAAGCACTTTCTCTAGGATATAGGTCATCCAAGCTTATTCAGCAGAGAGTCTGTATGCCAAAATTAGATGAAACAGAGATTAGCTTCATCAGTCTTTATTTTTATTTGCGGTACTGAATTCTAAAAAGGAGACTGAGTGGGTGAAAACAGAGAGCATAGGTCTGCCAAGGCCCTTGGACATCTAATATAACTTAAAGTGAAGAGCTTTGTGGTGGACCTATCTGACAGCAAGACCAGACTATGCTTGGAGGTTCCTGTGTGTGGGAGAGAGAGATGGATACAACTTCCCATCTGGCTGGGTCTTGGAAGGTAGAGAGTCACAGGTGCAGCAGGGAGTGTAAAGGGCAGTTAATGTGCAGTATGGGATGAGAGAGCTACAAAAAGCACTTTAAAGTGTCAAAGTGGCAAAGTGTCAATGTGACAAAGTGTCTTGTTTTTACAGGTGAAAAGCATCTTGTTAGGGTCTGAAGTGAGTGGGAAAATAGAGGAATTTTTGTGAGGGAAAGTGCAGTTTGGATGGAGGGAACTAGGGGAGAGTGAGCAAGAAGCAGCCCCAGGAAGCTGAAGTCAGGGAAAACAGACTGCCATGCAGAGAGCTGCAGATGTGGACTGTCAAAAAAGGACTGTCTAGAAATGTGGCCATCAGTTCTACATGTATGTGAAGTCTGGATGGGTGCCACAGACCTGTTTACTTATAACCCACGACCTGTAATGGTGCAGTGCTTAAACAATTATAAGCAAAGGTGGGAGATCTTCACTCCTGAAGCCCTACAGAGTGTTAGACTTAGTCTCTCTCTCCCAGAACTGCCACAAGGAGCCATGCTATAACCCTGTTGCTTGTCATCAACAAAATGCAGCCCAAAACAAACCTTGTGCAAGGGTGATGGCTTCGATTTAACCACTTTCCACAGGATGTGAGGTAGCAATGAGTGCTGCAGCCACTAGTGGCCTTGAAAACTTGCACGCAGATGAAATAAATCTGTCCTCAGTCAGCAAGGTGTGTTTTCAAGGGGTGTGCAGGGACCTTGAACACAGCATCCTTTACAGCACATCTACGTATCACCTCAATAAGCAAATCCACATATCCACATATTAGCCTGGGCTGACCTGCGGGATCCACCACAAAGCTGAACACAACTGCGTGTGTAGGAGTATGTGTGGGATTCAGAAAATAAATGAGCTTGAAGTAGTACAGGGCAGATTATATTACTATATACCTAAACAAGAGATTGCAGTTACGATAGAGCGTACCATGGAGGGAAGCTGGCTCAATGGCCTTTCCTTCTGTTGTATGACTTCTAATTGTGAAGCAAGTGAAACAGAATTAGTTGTAATAACATAGAAGGAATCAGCAGCAGCATTTCTTCACAGCTATAACCTGGCTTTCTCAGGTGTTTCAGTGCAATAGCCAGCTGCCAGCAAAAATATTTGTTGCAGTTTTGGTTTACATATTTATGTGGGGATTGAAAAAGTTAAAATGATGAATTATTGCTCAGTCATTACTGAAGAAATATATCTACAATTCAAGAGTGGGCAAAAATACCACTGCTGCCAGATTTATATACACAGCTTTAATCTTAGTTATATATGAGGGGAGCAGAATGTTTACAGTTATCTAACCAAGGGACTATAAACTTTGACAATAGATGAAGACAGAAAAATAATGTAATTTAAATGAGCACATAGAGTCAATCAGAATTAAGAAAGGAGAAAGGAGAGAAGAGAAACTGATTTAATTTAAGCAGCATTAGGAGGCTAGATATTAAAAATATTATTTCCCTTGTGCTTGGCTAAAAACTGCCTTATAAACATGCAAGACTGTTTCTCAAAATCACAAAAGATGTTAACATGTGCATGGAATGACAATGAAAATTCACCAGGACCAAGATTTCTAAGAAGAAAATTACAATTCTGCAGTGTTTCTACCTTGGGGTGTTCAGCTTAGGACTCACAAAAGGCTCAGCAGTCTCTCTTTGAATGACTCTTCAAATGTCTCTTCTTGTTAGTTGAATAAGTTGAATGTTAGAAACAAGAGACCCCCAACATTAATCATGTCTTGATAACCTTGTCCTGTAACAAGAGAGGAGAACCCAGCATTTTCTATATAAAACTTTCACTGAGTGCTTTGGGATCTTAAACATTGAAGATATATTAAGGAATGATCCCAAAACATTTTACAGAACAATAGATCCATCAAGAATCATCACCACAGATCAGTGCATTCTGAAATTCAACAGCTGCATTAGAGGTGTTTGGCACCACAGCACAGCACAGTTCAGATAAGGCAGTAAAGGCAAATAACTGTGGGGATGAAGTTTGGGTGGGATAAAGTAGTATTCCAAATCACAGGCTGAGTAGATCAGTTTCTTAGGACTCACCAAGAACTCACTGAGATTTTTAATGATCGAAAACATTTCAGGATTGATTCGGTGTATTAATGCAGGCATCCAATGCCAGCCCACATGGCCTTGGCTATTCTATCTATTTTCCAGCTACTGCTCTGGAAGACTGTGGGGCTAGAGACCTACACTCTTCATCGCAGCAGCTGAAGCCCAGGCAGGATGTTCAAGAGCATCTGAGACAGTACTAGATAGCTGTGGTCAGGCACCTCAATCCTAGCCCCATGTTTCCCCTAAAATATACCAAAAGCATATTCATCGACCTAACTCTGTGAAGGGACAAATAAGAAATATCAAAGGGTAGGCTGGTACCTGGGGACAAGGAGCAAGCTAGGGAACAGGAGACCCCATTTTTCCAGAGTCGTGAGCAACGGAGTAGTTGTCTGTCACTGAACTCTTCAAACAATCAGAAGCGGAGCCATCCCAATGTGATGACCTGCTGTTTACTGTAGGACAAGTCACTTCCTTCACATCGCTCAAGAGATGGAAAAAAAGAGAAGGAGAATAAAATTTTCTACCACCTACCTACCCAAGAGCCGGGCCAATAAACTCGTGGAGGAATACACAGTCAATGTCTGCCTGAAGACCATTTTTTTTTTGTGAGGAATAGGAATCAGTATGTTAAAAACAAAGCATGTTCGTATTTTACACTCGCATGCTTTTAAACAATATTAACAAGATTAATTTAGACCTTCACACATAAAATGGAAGTATTTAGAAACTTCTAAAGCTGCACACTGTGAACCTAACAGTCCGTAACTGCTTTGTTAAAATATAAAATATTTCATGCTAACATAATGGATTCATGGTTGGCAGGGTCTGGAGGGATGCATCATTATGTTCATCAGCTCTGACCTCCTATGTATGACACAGTCCAGAGCATTTCACCCAACGATACCACCATCAAGCCCAATAATTTATAGCTGAACCATGCCATCTCTTTTAGAAGAAAGGACATCCAATCTTGATTTAAAGACTCTAGGCGATTAATTTACCACATCCCTTTACCATCTGCGCCAGTGGTTAATTATCTTCAGTTAAATGTGTATCCTATTTGCAGTCTGATCTTTGTCAACTTTAGACTTTTATCTTCCTCTCTGCGTGGACATGATGGCTCGTAATACTTTGATATTTCCCATGCATTAGGACTGAAATGTGATGCCTAGACTGAAAATTTCAGGTTTGGAGTTTTGTTTTGGTTTCTCTTGTTGAAACCTTACCACAAAGACTTTCGAGGCATTGGCACCACACAGTATAATATTTGATTTTGGAGCAATTTCAATGACTGAGTGTTAATGGCATATAGTATTCCAGATTTTGAGGAGTAAAAATATTATGTGCACTTCATCTGTTTGTTTAAAGAGATTTTTCCTAATGAAGGCTGTACTGTGTTGAAGTGTGGAAGCAGGGGTTTGATCTAGTGGCAAGAATAAGGAGTGCTGAGAGTTTTAATACTACTGCACTGATGCCAGTTCTGCCACTGCTATTTGATTTGTGAGCCAGGGGAAATCACCTCACTTAATCGTAAATAGTTATGGAGGCTGTGCTATGAAGTGCACAGAAATTTTTGGAGCTGGGCTGGTTGAACCACATTGAAAAACAACATCTGCCTGATACTGTGTGCTTTTAAAATCTTAGTGACTTCAATTAAAGTGATTTCAAAGCCCAATACCTACCCCAAACTTTTAAGCGCATCATATCATTATGGAAAGTACTTTATCTACCGATATATAACAACATTTTCAAGAGCGACCCTTTTGTACCTGCCATGTGTAGATGTAAAATCTAATTTTGGTGCTAGCATTGTTTTATTGTTTAAACTCAGTTATTGTTATTGCTGTCTCCCCTTTCTAACCTTACTCTATATCATATTCACTTGAATAATCCCACTGCCTATTAAACCCAGAACACCACTCATTCTCTGGTATTGCACTAAGACTGTTTTCCTCTCAAATGCTTTCCTCTAGCTGAACAGTCTTAAGTTGCTTGATGATGGCCGTTTCAAATTACTCTTTTCTCAGAAACACTAGAAACAGTATGAACTGCAGCTTTAAGGCCTTAGTCTGTGTTTTTGACAATATGGAATTCATCCTTTTTCCTTTTTCTGCAAGCAATTAAATAAGGCACTGTCAGATTGCTGATTTGATCATCTGAATGTAGAGAGTTCCACAAATACTTGCTATTTTCACTGTCTAAGTACCTCTCTTCCTTTCATCAAAGTCTTCAGATGTATCAACAGTCTGCACTTTTCTTGGTAGAAACCCCCACTATTTCTGGTTCTACATCACACTTGGTTCCCTTGAGCCACATAAATGTAGTGTAGTGGAGTAAAAAGCCTAGAGTTAAATAAAGTGTCTTCCTTCTTTATTTCTTAACAGATTTGTAGGGTGCCCTGCCATGTCTACAAAGTTGTCCAGTCTCCTCTTAGCCAGGTCACTCTCACAAATGGTGTATGAGCTCCACTGCAGACATTCCCCCAGCTGCCCTTTCCTATCCATCAACAGAGACAGAGCTCTGTATAAGGATATTACACACATAACTGTGAGTTCAGTGATTACAGTCTTCCTTGCAGTAACTCGCTTCCTGGTGCATGAGGTCCACTATATGCTTTTGTGTGAAGTAGCAGCACTCTGATTGCACGCTCTGGTGCAGCTTTGTGGTCACTGCCCACTAACTTCTATGCACAAAGTCATGGTGATAGAACCAGCCATGCTCTGGTAATAAAGGCTCTGTTCCTTTCACCAAAGGAATCTCCAGGGTGCACAAGGAAGGACCAGTGCCTGCTTCCACTGCCAGACGGTGCTGTGCTATCCCTTCTGTTCACGAAACAATTGGCTTGCAATTCCAGCAGGGTACCATAGATGGCCAGAAAACCAGGACTTAGGGAGTTAATTCCTTCTTAATCCTTCTCTTTTTCAACAATCACGGAATGCTCCTAGATCTCCTTCAATCAGGAGCTCTAATTAAAAGAATCCTGTCTTCAGCCTAATTAAAACCTAAGAGCCAAAGTCCAATCAGGTAGCCTTAGAGAGATGCTCCCATGATGACAGAAAGAATTTTTTGATGGAAAAGGAGTTTCAAGCAACCACGAAATTATTACACTAGTGTAAATGCAAATGGAGACACTTCAAGGAAGTCAAACAAATTCCTCTTGATTTTAATTCTCCTCTCCTTTGAACTGGTATAATCTCACATTTCATTTCCCTGACCTCAACTTTTCTCAAACCAGCTGACAGATTCTGGATACTAGCCATGTTAGCTGAATCAAGATAAATAACTGGAGACAATGGCCACACAGATTATGTCATGGAAAGGCAATTTTGCTAAGTCACAAAATAAGAGATGCAACTATTAGAATTTTCCCTCCCTTCTACCTCTGTTTTACTCTTGACGGGTAATGTATTCCCGAGATACACGGGCATGGTGATCCTCAGCAATATTTGTGCTTACAATGTTTAGACAATAACAAAAGGTGAAATATGCTGTTTATCTCTCTACATAAAACACAACATGAAAAAGCATTTCCCTGGAGAGCTCTATTTACTCAGCTGAGGTTGGCAAACACTAGCTCAGACATACTTGAGAATGCTAGAAGCCTACGGTTAGGGAAGCGCACTGTGAATCTAGCAAGAAGTGACACTGCAAAGCAGGATTATCTGCAGCAGGACTTAATGAAAAACAAAGCACTTCTGTAGCAGAGCGGTCAGCAAGGGCTCGGTCCTGAGCAGCATGCACACATCAGCCTCCCAAATGAGCCTCTTGGTGAGCACTCTGCTGCCCTGCAGCAGCAGACCTGGCCCAGGACACAGAGCAATGGTCCTCTGATCAGAAAGGAGCAGAAATAGCTTAAAATACTGCTGTACTGCTGTCTTGCATTGAATTGTACGAGGCACACAGAAGTCAGGCCAAGATATCTGGCCATTATGCTGCACTGAGAACAAAATTTCCTTTGATCCATATTAAATTTGTGCCTTTTTATTTCATCAAGAGCTAACTTGCATTTAGGCCATGGGACAGAATGGAATTCATTATCTCTTGTCTCTTATCTTCTCTATTGCTTTGCACTTTTCAAATTAAGTGATCCTGGTCTTTTTTTAACTTCATCTGGCATAGACTCTCCCATTTCTCCATACTGTGTCTTTAATAATTTTCTTGGGTTCCTGTCTGGCTTGGTCTCTGCAATGGCCATTTGGAAATGAAGCAACAAGAGCAGAATACAGTAGTTTAGCTGGAGCTATAACACCGGTCGATGTAGTCCTACTTTAATCTGTTCTACATTATTATTCTTCACTCTTTCATACAATCTGACATTTTTGCTTTTGTTTTCTTTTACCAGCTCTGCACATAGAGACGAAGTCTTCACTGACTTCCTTTTTTTCCCCAGAGAGGTTGCAGCTGTGTAAAACA
Organism: Buceros rhinoceros silvestris; assembly: GCF_000710305.1. Taxonomy (NCBI): domain Eukaryota; kingdom Metazoa; phylum Chordata; class Aves; order Bucerotiformes; family Bucerotidae; genus Buceros; species Buceros rhinoceros. The sequence continues at coordinate 1,301 of NW_010410582.1, read as the reverse complement.
TAGTCCCTGCATGTACATACATACATACTTGTGTGTAGTTTAAGTAGTTCTTTCCCAAGTGCATTGTTCTGCATTTCTCAGTGCTAAATCCTCTGACCTCATATCAGTAAACTGCCCTGAAACTTGGGACTTTCAAGAGGCCTCTGGTCACTTTCTCCTGATTCTCCTTTCCTTCCCTTTCCTTCTCCCCACCTCCCGCCACCTTTTTGCAAAACTTTATGTCAGGGATAATATAGGATTCCTACTCCCTCCTTCAGTCCCAGATCCCTGCCAAACAGTATTAGCAAGGGGTCGGGAATAACGTGGCCCAGTTGGAACTCTTCTAGATTAGTGTAGTGAGGATAAGTAGACAGCTAAAATACATGGGTGTAAAGGAAAAGCAAACTGCAGTTGTTAGGTAAACAAAAAAATAAACTGAAGGTAGTCAAGGTAAAATAGTTATAAATGCAAAAAAAAAAAAAGGTAGGTATGACGAGCAGTAATGGCTCAACATGAAGTAAGGGGGAAGTTAGGAATATAAATTTCTAACTTAGGAATGGTGGAGCAGTAGGATGGGTTGAATGCAGAGGTCTGGCAGGTTCTACCATTCTTCAATAATGGGCAAGGCAGACACAGTAAGTTAGGTGGAGCAGACCCCATTCTGCTCTTTCCCACGCTGTTTTCTGTGATTCTGTGCAAGACAGCTCCTTGGCATGTGCTCAGCAGCATTTCACCTTGTTCACAGCTGTTGTAATATGGAGCCCAGCATTTACACAGGATCTTACAGTGGCTGAAGATAAATCAGTGGCAACACACAAGTGATAATGGAAAAAATGAAAAAATCCTGATGTGGCTCCCAGGTGTCCCACCAAATGAATAGAAAAAGAACTGTGTATTAGAGTGGCAGAGGTAGTCCTCCTCTCCGGTAGAGCATACATCATCCCAGGGAGGGTTGTTTCTGACTCTTATTCAGCTACTTGATGACACTAACGGATCTCTTCCTCCTCTATCCTCTGACATTTTTGTTTGCATTACAGGGTGAGGACTATTTTGTTGGTGTCTCTGCAGCACTAAATGTAACAAGAATTCTATCTCAAGTCGGTCTGCTAAGAGTTACCATAACACAGCTAACAGGCAGGTATAGAAGGTATTAACATTGAGGATTATTCCTGACTGCGTATTTCTGTCAAAAGGAACAGCAGAATGTTATCTCTGCATCACAGTAACATCTCTAAGTATAGCAGCATCTTTAAGTATCTTCTCCATTGTGAAGTAACTTATGCTTTAAAATCAATTTACACACGTATATTTATATCTACAAT
>NW_010410581.1:0-8546 GCF_000710305.1 Buceros rhinoceros silvestris | reverse complement strand
GGGGCCGCGGGGAAAAGCAGTTACGCAAACTCCGGGTAGGCACAGCTTGCTATCGCCACTGTCGAGGCTGAACTGCTCCCCAAAAGGGGGTGGGGGCGAAAGGCGAGACAAAAAGTGTCCTGCCTGCCTGGAGTCGCTCCGTCTGCCCTCCTGCGAATGAAGGGTCAGTGTTGCTAGAGGTAGTCTCAGTAATTCATACCATCAGAACTGGAGAGGTCGCTTAAAACAGGGCTAATAACAGAGCGTAAGAAGTCTAGCACCGACTAATGTCAGTGCCTTTCAAGCATCCATATGTTGTGGTTCCTTAAGTTTTTGGCATCCAGGTTGTGTCCACATTACTTCCGACTCAGTCTCGTCGCTCCAAAGTTGAAAGCCAAGGAATGAGTAGCTGCCACTGAAAGGCTGCAGCCTTCAGTAAGAAATAACTGGTTTTTGTCCAAACAGCTTGCTGTGTCACAAGGCCTGCAAAAAGCACCATACACCAGATCACAGACAAGCCTGAGATACTTGTGGCCTTTCCTTTCCCCTCTTCCTCACTGTGATTTCTGTGACCAGACACTTGGAACTGACTCCAAGGAAGTTATCAGAGACCCTTCCAGTCATTCCATCAGAGCAGTCGGGGCTGATGACTACCATTGCTTGCACGGTGTCATGGTTTGGTGGGCTATGTTTTGCTAAATAAACCAGCTTGATCCAATCTGAAATCTAGTTTCTGTTGTTTCTGTATATCCACAAAGGCGACAGTTTATCTTACACCATCATTAATTACATGCTCATTTCATATATTGGACATCCCTAACCTGGTTTTGTTATTCTGCTCAGTTGTGTTTCATATGAGCACACCTTTATAAAGTTAACTTTCTTTCCGGTGCCTATGCACCTCCACCCTGAAAAGAAATGATCTCTAACAAGCACACTGCCAACAGAGCCTTAGAAACACTGACTTTGCCAATTGCTTTACAGCCCCAGAAGAGGAATGTACAACATGCGATCCTTAACACGCCAGTCTCCCCAGTGAGGAGATTATTAGTCTCTCTCCAGCCAGAGATTAACTCTCCCAGCAAGGTAGGCACTGACGTCACCCTCAGCCTTCAGCTGCCAATCTGCCCCCGACCTCAGCATCACCAGCACTAGCAGAGTAGCACCAACCACTCACAGCCTTGAGGACAGCTGGCCTTGCAGAGCCCTGACTAAGACAGGAAACAAACTCAGAAATGCAAGATGGGAATCATACAGGAATCTGGGCACATGAGTGCTGTAGCAACTAAGTGTGTGTATAGGTCAGGGTAAAAGCTGTTTTCTGCTTGTAATCCAGAGCAGCTACACATTAGAATTACTGTTCAAAATAAGTTCTGCAGCTCTGCAGAAACTATTCTACATTGCTTAGGTATTAATAGTCCTAGCAGTCACATTAGTAAAAACCTTTCCACATATTAAGAGAAATTTTTTCCTAGTAACCAAACCATTTAAAAAAAACCTTTTTCCATAAGTAACCTGTTAAATATTCAATCTAGCTTCTTTCATAATGCAAAATTTTGAAACATTTTAAGTATGAAATTTTTTCTCATTACACATTCATGTCTACCATTCCAAAAAGCTCACAACTCTGATAATCCATCTGACAACGCAGTCAATCAAAAATCCATCCTACAGCCGTTTCCAAAGAAACGAACACATAGCCAGGAAGACAGAATGCTTAAGCTGGAAGGAAACCAATCAAAGGAACACAACAACAGCAACAACAAAACTCCAAGCATTTCCCCTTTTCCTTTAAATTTCCTGGTTTGGGAGTATATTACAGGGACACAGATAACACAGTTATATTAAAAGTGGTGGCGATATTTTTATATTTTTTTTAATCCAGGAAGCTGGAGGCTTTTCTGCTCTTCCCACACAAAGTTACATATTTGTAAGAAAGACAGACACAATCACTGAACTAAAAAAATACATCTGAAACATCGTCGCTCACACCTCCTCCTCATTCTTTGGCTATCTGTCTCCTGCTTAGGCCTCCATCTCGTGTGGAGTTTTAGGTGGGTGGACACAATGGATTTATTCACAAACACCAAGCTCAGCACATGCCTACCGCTTTGAAGTCTGAAGACCACAACTGGTCGGCTTCTTGGGACTGGAACTTGTGGGATTTTTCAGGAGGCTCACACAGTGAAGTTCGGTGGGAGCCACTTACCTTACTGCTTTTATCTCCCGATAAACCCATTCCTTGTCTCTGAGGTACCTAGAGCACTTCTGAAACAGCTGGAACAACTATGTTTAAGTAGTTCCCAATTCTCAAATTGTTATTCTCTAGGGAAATACTGAAGCTGAAAGTGCGTTGTGGCAAGTAGACCATCTACGTCTAAGGCTTAGACACAATCATAAATACATACTGAATAACTATATAAACTACAATTAAACTTCAAGTTAAATATCAGGCACTCATGATTTTAACAGCAGTGAGCTCACCTGTGAAATCTTATTCTCCATCCTCTCCCACATGTACTCTTCTATTATGAAAGTTCATTGCATGTTCACATGCCATTTTTTCTACAAATCTCTATGCTTAATTAACAAGAAGCCCTTCAATGCCATGTTTTCTGTTTTATTTTTGAAAGCATATCCCATGCTTTATTCATTACACACTTATTCAGATCCTATTCTGCATACAGAGTTATTAATTTCCTCATGGGCTTTTTATGGAGCTTGTTGCTACAGTATTCATGTACTTCAAAAATATTAATTAGTTTAGTTTCATAGCACACCCCTCAGATGAGGGGATATTGTGACAGGATATGAATATTACACCTGGGAAACATGTAGACCTGTCAGGACTTGGCACTATAGAAATACTTATTTCTTCAAGGCCTAGCTCCCATTGTTTCAGTTGCAGTAATTTTACTCACCAAGTATCCAGAACTACTTCTAATCAAACCCTAGAGTTTTTTGGCATCTGAAAATGAGAAGCAAATAATTACTAAGAAAAGCAATTTAAAAGCCTTGAACCAACTTTATCAAGGAACTCTGTGGCATGGGCAACGGCTAAGACTCAAATTTCAAGCCATTCAGCATTCTGAAGACTATAGACAACATTTCTCTTCCCACAATTCCTCTTCTTCAAAACTTTTCCCAGTTTCTAGAATAAACATGACCAGACAATGGCCAGCAACAGCCTCACTGTTAATGACAGCCACATACTTCATCCACTGCTTTGAATCTTCTGCTCCTCTACACAGTACCTGGTAGCACAAATAGGTAGTCCCGTGTTTGGCCCAGAATTTGAAAAAAATGTATCTCTTCACCACTGGGTTTCACAGTTATTACTGGCAGAAGAGGGACAGCAAATCTTGGGATCCCTTCCAGGCTCTGCGAGAGGGTGTTTTTTCACAGCACACTCCCATCTGCTTGCTTCCCATGTCCATGTTTTGCCTTATCTTGGCTTGTTATTTCTAACCTGTCTTCATTCTCTCCTCAGTCTTGGCTGTTCATCCTAGTTTTTTTTTTTTCTTATCTAGTTAATGCTAGTGTTTGATTCTCATCCCAGTTCCAGCTGTCCTAGTTGCACTTTCTTTGATCTTATTCTGGGACTCCTCACTCTCAGATGCATCTTCAGCTGTGCAGAGTTCATTTTTTGTGGTTTTGTTTTCACTCCCATTATCTATTTGATCTGTTTCATATGCCTTCTCACCTGATTTAACATCTAGTTATGCTGACATTCACCTTCCTTGTCAGTTTTTTACTCCAGGTGTGCACGACAAAGTTGGCCTTGCTCCTTGACCTTATTTCCCAGTTACAGAGCTATCGTAGCTGCTCCAGCCCTTACATTGCTGTTTAGGTTGCTGTTGCTCATCTGCAACCCTCCATTTGCCTCTTTTCTTTCATTCTGTTACTTCTCAGGCCCAGTTTCCTTACACAAACAATTTCATTGTTCCAAAATACACTCACCGTTCTCATTGTTGATTTCTACTAATGACATCCCACATTCTTTCTCAAGAGCTTTGTGCTGGCTTTACCACACTGCAATATCAGTTCTTTCCCAACTATTCAAGTGAAACAGCCTCCCCCTCCTCATCCTGTAAGTACAACTGAGGTGTATTAAACATGTTGAAAACATCATTTTTTTCTCAATTAGGTATCAGATCAAAGCAAGGCATGGCTCAAATCATCTCATAAAATGTCATTGAAGGTGAGGCATTCTGGGGAGAGAGCTGTTAAAACTGCCTGTATTCAAGGCTGTGACAATGTTTAAATGTGTAGTAATGTTAAATGAAAAAAAAAAAGGATACAACCCTTGACATAAGGGCTGATACTCTCCACCTTTTTGTCCTGCTCAAGATTTAACCACACTTCCTGCAGGCATACCAAAGCTCTTCCAAAAATACTGCTATAATTTTTATTTATGAGCAAGCCTATATACTTACAAGGTTCATTTTCAAATACCTGGATAATTCCAGGTAATATTCTAAAAGAAGGTTGAGTAACAAGAAATTAAAACTAAAAATCGGCTTGCAACAGATACCTTGCATGGAAAATGTCATGCCAAATCTTTACAATTAAGTAAAGGTATATAAGCAACCTGAATAATATCTATCAGCAGACAATGTCAGGAAATGTTCATATTAGATACCCAACCTGACTCTTTATAGCATCATGTGTGTTACGTCCTCTCCATTTTTAATTCTCTAAATATTGTAGAAGCACATAAATCTCCATTGAGAAAACATACTGGTGTTAAAACAAGTAATCAAGCAACACCAACAAAACCAGTGGTGCGCTACTTAAATTAGAAACTGTTCTGTGTTTGCTCAGCATCCCTGATCCTCGTCAAGCAATAAATCAATTTGCAGTAGCTGTGGACAGCTATTTAAACACAAGGCCAGAAGAGCTTAATTGTTAAAGCAATGTTCAAAGCCAGAAGGTATAGGAGGTCATATTAAATATTCACTTGTCTGAAACCAGCTGCATTCCAAGTATTAGGAGGCATCCTGCCCTCCACTTAATTAAAAAACAAAGTCTATGAGCTTCGAGCATACCAAAGCTTAGCTTGCAGTTCTTCAGAAGATAGAGACTGCCAGATGAAAAACTGACATTAAATGTTTGCCAACTTGAATTTTTTTGTTTACTTTATCATCAAGCATCTAAAAAACCGAACAAAAAACCCCAAAAAAATCCAAAAAACAGCTAAAAGCTGATTGTTTTGAAGTTTGTAGTTTATTTTCTGAAGTTGGTAAAGCACTCAGTATTTAATTCTCTGCTGTGTAAGAGGCTGGTCGTTGTCAAAGTCGGCAGCAAACTTGCATTTGACTTGCATAGAAGCTGAACAGCATCACCTACCAGTCATCGTTCTAGACCTTGGTAGCTGGTGAACATAGTTGCTTTGGCAATTATGTGATAATGTAAGTTCAATAAACTGTAGCAATAATATTACTACTCCTAGACTAGTTCACCCTTCATCTACGAAGAAGTGTTGCTGTTAGACTGAGAAGTGACATTTGTTATCAAACTGACCAGGTGTGCAGGGTTAATCTTACCCTCCAGTATTCAGCATACTGTCACATAGCTGTGAGTCAATGGCTGATCTTTGACAGAAGAAATCCTCTAATGAGCCTGATCTTGAGTGACTGCTGAGCATTTTGATCTTCCATTCTTTCCTGGAACATGAAGCAGCTCAGTACCTTGCAGAACAGGATTCACTCTCTTGAGCCATACACTGCTTAGATGAAAAACCTCTGGTTTAGTTTACACTGTAATTTATCACAACGATAAACTTTCTGCCACTTACCCAGAAAACATGTAACACTGAAACTGGAAGTAAGGAAGCAAAGCAAACAGAGGCAACCTGCCCTAACTGTGTGTTTTATATAGACACAATGTATTATTCTAATTCCAGATCCTGGAAATAAATAAGGAGCACCCAGGATGAAGAACAGCAATTGTCTTACAGAAAGCGGCAAGAAACTATGATACAAGCACTATCAATGATAGCAATATTGTCCCATAGTTAAATAGCCTTATTTTATTTGTGGTAATTTTTACGAAAGTTCTCTGCATGACAGAACTTCCACCCCTTTCAACACTGTCTAACATACATTTCATTAATACAGGTAGTACCACACCCACTGAATTTTACAGTGCAGCTATCAAAAAAAAACCCCAAACTTCGTATATATACAATGGTTTAGCTAGTACCTTTTTCTAATCTTCAGAGGCATAAACATCTACAGCAAAACTAATTTAATTCCATTCTCATTATCTCTCCAGAATTATCTATGCTATGCTTATTATCAGTTCTTCTTTACTACAGCAGAAGATTTTGCTAGACTAAACACCATAAGCTTCTTTTAAAAAAGGCACTGATGCACCTTGCAGCATTAATTAATAACCTCTGTCTGGAGGGATCAGGGATTATATTTTAAAGATGGATTCTCTTTCACTCATCAAGGTGGTACTTTTGCGCAAACATCAACCAATATTTGCTCTAAACACTACAGTAATTACACATATTCGGACAATATATAAGCAATACAATTTGCAGCCATTTCAGTAGAGTTCTCCTTCAGCAGTTAGAGCACTAAGCCCTTGCAATTTGTTTTTGTTCCCTCCCTTCAAATCTACACAATTTGCAATACTACAGATATCACAGATGACTAATTAGAGATAATTATTAGCTATTGTGTTCACATACTCACAATATAGTTTGCTCACTCGCAATATAGAGGACCTAAACTGAAGTCTGAGATCAAAACACTTCCAAAATTAAACCAGAATATGGAACCACCATTTACATAAACTTTTCATCCTCCCAAGAAAAGGGTGAAAGTCCCAGGCACCACTTACACATGTGTGGTTCTGAGTTGCATATAATATACAGTCCAGTCTCACTGCAAAAGCAATATAGATTTACTTTCTGTATGTGCTGCAGATCTGAGGAGTCAGATTTACTACACGCATTCCAGGCATCTAGGTTTGGGTTTCCCATGTACTGGCAGCACTGCCCTTTACAGATTAGACACTGAAGCCTTCACTTTGAGTACAGGCTTAAAGTATTGCACATATGAACAACTCAGAATCTTCAAGTATGGAGCATAGAAGTCAAGGAGAATGTTTCTGTTTGTTATTATGTAGAACTGCGACAACAGGTAAGATTTTTTTTTTAAAGTGTATCTGTGCATGTGCATTTTATTTGCTAAAAAATTGCACTTTCCATATAAAAACTGCACTTAATTCCCAACAACTAAAAAACCCTAATTCAGTCTACCATAAACCAGTTTGTGTCGATCGTTTTTTTCAGCAATTGACATGAATAGTGTCTTGCAGGACAGACATTGTAGACAAATGCAACAAGACATAATGTTAAAATCCTTGTACTAGAAAAATTTGTAATATAAACAAATTTTGCACAAAACAGTAACAGTGAAAAAAATAGACAGAAATCTTCCTGGTTTAAGAGTTAACTGTACTGAAGTGATAGCTCATGACTTCTAATACAGCCAGTCCTCAATTCAGTCTCCAGCTTGTGAAAAGCTCTACTACTACTACTCCTTCCAAAGCCTGTTTTCTCCTCCCTGGATGCAGACATACATATGCTGTAAACCATTGATTTGTCACTCAACTCTTTAGAAATCAGTATTGTCTGTTTGTCTTCTATTATCTTTATATTATTTCAATTGGCATCCAATGTCAAATTATTCATTATACACAATTTTTGACGCATATTTCAGTTGTCTCAGAATAAGGTTGCTTGATATATTTGTGATGAACTCCTTACTCCTGTTCCAATTCCATTTACTTTAATGAACTGATCAGTTTGCCAATTGTCTCCATCAGTAAATTTGGACCTTTTGTTGTTACTGCTTCTTACATTTCTAACTTCCAATCTCACTGTCACCACAGTAACAGAGTATTTGTTTGGGAAATACAGACATAGGGACATGCCTGAGGTTTGGTTTAAAAAGCAGTGGCAAACTAGATGAGAAAGCTCCCTTCTGAAACCCAACCTGTGATTATATTTTAATTTTACTATCAGAACTTTCACAATGAATATTGTAGCCTACATTTTTAATGTAGTCTTTCAGATACGGTAGACAAACTAATCAGGTAGTTTCCCAGAGAAGTGCTGAAACACCAGTAGCAGCTCAAGGAAGAAGAGACTGGTACCTTCAAATAAAATTTATTGTCAGTTTTCAACAGTGAGCATTTAATGAGCATTAGACCTTTCTTATGGATTACCTTATTTAATGTATTTCCGTATGGATTACGTGCAGTTAATGGTAATTCAACACCATCTTCTTCCCAGACTCAAGCCTCCTGAGCCCGTAGAAACCTCGTTTTTAGCAAGCAACCAAAGCCACCAGTAAAGAGGGCAGCACATGGCCCCACGACGGTGGCACCGCGTGTTTTCCTCAGGATTCCTCTCAGCCTGCGACGACGGCTCTGCAGTCCCTTGCAGAGAGAGGGGTCTGCCATCCTCACCCTCGCGAGCAGGATGCGATTTTTTGGCATCCTGCGACCCCTAGTGAGAGCCAAGGGCGGCCGGGCAGCCGCCGCCTCTC
>NW_010410580.1:0-35603 GCF_000710305.1 Buceros rhinoceros silvestris | reverse complement strand
GTGCTCTTAGCTTGGTGCCGGCAGGACGCGGAGGGGCTGGCGAGGCGCAGGCCTGTCGCCTTTGGCAGCTCTCCCGCGGAGCTGACGTCCCCGGGGTTGCTCACATGATGGTCCCGCCGCGCGGTTGTCTGCAGGCCCTGGCCCCTCCTCACGGTGATCCCTTCACCTCCGGAGGCGTGTGCTGGGGTTTGTGCCCCCGGCTCGCAGGGCTGGACGTGGTGTGGATTAGGCTGAGGGTGGTCAGGCCGCAGCTGTGCCCTCCTCCAGCGTGGAACTCCTGTGCTGGGGCTCTGCGGCTGCAGTGGAGAGCTGAGGACACGGAGATGCTGGAGCTGGCTGGGAACCGGCCTGTGGCTTTGGAAAGGTGGAGCTGGAAAGAGCAAACACCCCAAATCCCACCGGTGTCCGATTGTTCCGTTACTCCTCTGGCCTTTTCATATGACACTAAGCTAGGTCAGGCACTTGTGGTTTTTCCTGGGTAGGAGCTACTCTTAAACACCTGTTGATGGTAACGTTTTATTTCACTGCAGCTTATATTCTGTAACCTGTCCCAAAGACCTGGAATCTATGTAGAACCCACTGGAAGGTTTGCAGGAGTCAGCTGTGACGGGTGCTGGGGAGCGGCACTGCAGCCCTTGGCCCCGTAGCTGGGCTGGTTGTCTGTGAAGCCTTCTGGAAGTTCTGCCTTGTCTTTGACTGGTCATGCTGTTCTGAAACTGTTTCGTGAAGTGCTTCAAAGTCTTTCTGCTCCTGATCTTTATCTGAGGAGTGTTATAAAGGAGGTTTGTGGTAAAGAGAAGGAAGGTGTAAGGGCGTGACTGGGTCACAAGTAGCATTACATTACTCTGGGAATGAGACCAAGGTGAAGAAGGGAAGGCAGATGGTTTGGGAAAACGTCTCTTGCTGAGCAGTCCCTTACCGCGCGCTTGTACCACCCTCAGGTCAGGTCTTCCTGGGGAAATCTGTGTTGCCGCCACAGCCATTGGAGGTTGTAATGAGTGATTTGAGGGTGTCGCATAGGGTGGCTCTGGAAGAGCGCTGAGGTTCATTGACCTATAGAGCCTTTGCTTTGCAAAGCTGCTACTGCCAGTGTGCTCCTCAGTGGCGACTTTCTTCCTCCCAAACAGTCTCATCTTACCACAAGAAATGAAATCAAGTTTGTGTAATGGTTGGGGTAACAGGTTTCCAGAAAAGAGTGTTTTTTGAGGGCTCTAAGTGATAGATGTCCCTGAGGGCCCTTTGAGAGCCCAGGAATGCAACAGAATCACGTTTGGTGGCTAACGTAAAGGACAAGAGGAATGTAGTCATCTGTGCTTCTGGTTTTTCACTGGTTTACAAATATCCTGAGGTCACCCAGCATGTCTCTGCGGTTGCAGTCCCAGCACTGCACAGGTCTGTTGCAGGACCTGTACCTGTGACCTGGAGGAGGCCACAGAATAACCTCAGGTGGAATTTGGAGATGACATCAAACTGGAGGGGAGATGGTTGATGTCCTGGAGGAGCAGACCGAGAGGAACCTCCTGACGTTCATCCAGGATGGATACCGAGCTCTGGCCCTGGGGTAGGCGCACCCACCACAGCGCTGAGGATCAGACACTACCTGGCTGGGAAGCAGCTCTGCGGCAAAGGGGCTGGAGAAGCTGGTGGCCAGTGAGCGGGACAGGGCCAACAGGTGCCCTGGAGGCCGCCTGCGTCCCGGGCTGTGTGGACAGGATCCGAGGTGGTGATCAGTCGTCTCCAGGCAGCACTTGTGACACCACATCTGGAATACTTGTCTGGTTTTGCTCCCACTCCTCCAGGACAAGAGAGACAGCAACAAACGCGAGTGAGTTCAGCCAGGGGCCATTGAGTTGGCTGGGGAACTCCAGCACTTGCCACCTGAGGGTACACTGGGGAGAGGTGTCTTCCCGTATGGAGACAAGAGGGGTTTGAGGGTGGGTCTGGCAGTGATAGCTGCTAACGGCGAGCTTGTCGAGGCACTGAGGGGTGGGGAGAGGATGAAGGAAAACAGCTACAAACTGAAACAAGAGGTTCAAGACAGGGACATTTCCCCCCTGTGAGGGGGGACATTTCCCCTCTGTGAGGAGAGGCAGGCTTTGGAGCATGTTCTCTGTGAAAGCCGTGCCACTTCCGTCCTGGGTTATCTCCAAGACCTGCCTAGAAAATGCTCTGAGCAACCTGATCTGATGCTGCTTTGATGATGTGGTTGGACTGGAGACCTCCTGAGGTCTCCAGCTGAAGCTGCACGGCGGTGGTTCTTCCTCTCTCATCCATGTCACGCAGCATGGGAGGAATAAGCTTTATTTTCCTTGTGCTGTCTTTGGTACAGAGAAAGGTGCAAAAACCAAGGGGGGAGTGGAAGGAATGTGGTGTTTGCCAACGCCGTGATATTGAGGTAAAGAAATGAAGATTATGTGTGTCAGAGGTACTTCAAAGAAACAAAAACTGTATCATGAAGCAGCATGAAAAAGATGCTGAAAGTAAGCATGAGGCAGTAGAGGAGAGCTGGGGTGTTGGTGCTCTTAATGAAAAACAATGAAGGTGGGGGGAGAAAAATGAGAGAAACTTTTTGAAGAGATAAAACTTGTTGATGCTGTCAGAGGTGGCAGAAGCAGGAAGCAGTTCAGAGGGTGCCCTGCTAGCAGGGGACTGAGCTGTGCAGGGTGTGCTCCAGGGGCAGGGCTGCAAGGCAGCTCAACTCCTCGTGCTACTGGTGACTTGCCACCTCAGAGGGCCTCGACAGGAGACACCTTGGAGAACCCATATCATGTTGAAGTGTGAGGAGCAGCAGTTTGACTCATCCGTTCACTTTAACAGCAAGCACCACAGGGTAGATCTGCAGAGTTTGAAAGGGCTCAGACATTAAATCGCCGTGCTATGGGTTGTGCTGTAAAACCTGCCGCTTCAGGTGGCTCAGAGACCAGGGAGATGTGAGCTGGTAAACGGGGAGCAGCACGAGGAGGGGGGTGTGGCCGTTGGGGTCATTCCAGATGAGCGGGTGCGACTTTGCGCTGCCTGCCAGAGGTGAATTGTGTCGAGCTGGAGTGGGCAGGGCAGGGAGCGTGAGGTCCTGTGGCAGGGACGGCATGTGTTCAGTGGAAGAGCTGCTTAAGGGAGTCCTGGGTCTGCCAAAAAGCTTTTAGAAAATGCCCTTTCTGAAACTCTTTGAGGAAGGCGAACTGCTGCGGACAGCCCTTGGATTAATAACCGGTTAAAAGCACGAAGATGAAGCAGAAGCGACTGGTCACGTTTGACAACACAGGGAGATAATCAAGAGCCCCACAGGAAGCTGGACTGCTCAGCACAGCCGTAAATGGTGTGAAAGAGAGCGCACAGTGGCATGGCGAAGCGGCTGATAGCGCTGCTGGCTCTGGCCAGAGTGAGAATCAATGGCAAAAAATACAGAGAGATTTCAGAAGAGTGGGTTGAGAGTACAAACGGGGGGTGTTGGTCTGCAAAGGAGTAGGAGGAGGAGGGGACAGCCCACATGAGACATTAAATGTAACAGGCTGTCCTCGCTATTGTCACTGGGAGAAGAAGAACCATTGTCTGTGTGGAGAGTTTCCTGAAAATACCCATTCACTGCTCTGCCCCGCTCCGAAAGGGAGCGTTCAGGAGGGAACAGAGAACAAAGCGTGGCAGGAATTCCTCATGACTTGCTGCCCCGCTGCTCTCGGGAGGGATAAAGCTGGGCAGTGAAAGTGTGGCACGGAGGTGTGGAAAGGCTTCTGCTCTCCGAAGGAGCAAACACACTGACTTTTCTGCCTGGGAGGAGTTAGCAGAGACGTAGGCTCTAAAATCATAAGCGAAAGAGAGGTGAGCGGGGCGTGATTGATTATTTGTGACTTCTGGTAAAGCCGAGATCAGGTGAAAATGAATCTGAGACACACAGAAGGAAGGGGGTGGTTTCCCCAGTGTGCAAACTGTGGAACTCACCGCTGGTGGGTGTGAGAGGTGGAAGAGGTTCAAAAGCAGTTGGGCCTTGCTGGAGGAAAACACTCCCCAGGAGATACTGAGCACCGTGGCTGGGTACAGCAGCTGCTTCAGGAGGTTCCCAGCACCAGGATTTGCACGGAAGGTGTTGGGCAGGCGTTGCTCTGCCCTTGCACTGTTCTCAGGCTCCTCACACGTCGGGTTGCGTGACCTGGTTGAGTTGCTCTGTTCGTGTGCTCTGCGCTGCCCCGAGCTGGTGCCTGCTCTCCTCCGGACAGGGGCTGGCTGGGTCGAGACAATTCAGGTTTGTGTGAGGGTGCAGCTGAGCTCCCTGGGGCAGGTCGGCAGTGGACGATGGGTCTGGCCAGCGCTTGTACTAGGGGATGGGTAGAGATGCCCAGTTGGAGGTGAGCCTCTGGAACAGCCAGAACTGTCCAAGAGGAGTCGTCTGTGTGACTCGATGTGGCTGTTCTGGAGGAATATGGACATCAGCTCTGGAGTAAGGACACAGTCGCAGTTTCTTCCTGCCATGTCACCCTTTAGCAACTTCCAAACATGCCCCTAGCAACTCAGATCTCTTCCCTTCTGCGTCTTCTGTCTGCTGAGACAGTGTGGGAATAGGCACTGCCTGACAGCTTGGGGATGGGAGATGCATTACTGCTGGTGTCCAGAAAAGTGAAAGTTCACCTGGTGACCTTTGTCATCTCTAGATTTTAGCAGAACGGGAATAAAAGCAGGGCCTGAGAGCGTTTGGAGGAGGGAAAGTTCCGGCCTGTGGAGCAGTGCCGCTCACTTGGCTCAGCTCTGCCAGTGACTTGTTCCACGTGAAGTGGGGATGGTGTTCTGCTCCTGCTTTATCTCCTCCATCCAGGAGACACCATACGCCACCTGTGATGAGATACGTGTGTGCTACAGCTGACGGCATGCGACTTGGGGGTAATTCCATCACCTGTAAAAAAGAATCTGTTCCTCTGGGCCTCACTGTGTGGAGGCCAAACCACATGCAGGAATGACAGAGGAGGGACAGCAGCACTCAGAAGGAGGTGGTGTCCACCAGAAGGGACCGTACTGCGACCCTGTGAAGAGGCACAGTGTCTCTAACATGTTCCTCTAAATTATGCTGTTAGGGAGTTTCAGTGCCAGCTGCTTCCACAGCTGAAAACCGCCACTGCCCGTTGGCCTGATGGGATAACACGTTCCGTGTTTTACGGTGAGGGTATGAAGCCTCAGAGCTATCAGCTCTTGTGCTATGGTGATGTGGTGGTGACAGATGAACGGCTCCAGGCTGGAGAATTGCCTTTCTTTCGCCTGTACATTCTGTGTTCCTGTTTGCCCTTATTGTGGGTAGAAAGGCTGCTCTCAGCATGGCTTAGACGGTGACAGCTTGTGTATGAAAAGGTGTCTTCAGCTCTGTCCTTGGCACGGTCATTTGTTGCCGGAAGCTGAGGTGTGCAGGTGGCTGTGAAGATGGTGCTGGCCTTGGCAAACTGACTTGTTTGGGTACGATGACCCTCTTTAGAGCTTGCAGTCCATCTTGTTCAGACCAGTCCTGCGCGGGAGACAACCAGTGCCTGGATCTGAATGTGGTCTCAGATTTGAATACTGGCTTTATGGGTCTCGTAAATGTTGTTTCAGTGCCTTCTCTTCCTGGTGTTCAGCACATCTAGTTTGATGCTTTAAAATGCCATTCATTGATGATATTTGCATGGTACGGTTTGCTGTCCGTCCGTATCAGAACAGCTGTAAGAACAATGATAGCACAAAACTTGTGGCACCGCTTGTGCTTCACCAGCTCGGCGTGTTTTTGCTTATGGTTGGCTTTGTCCCAACACATGGATTTCTATGTTGCGTTGGGTACCTCCTTGAATGCATAATTTTTATGCCATAAAAACGGAACGCTGTGTGGAAGGAGGGATTCTGGAGAATTTCCAACCATGACCACAGTACCTGTTTGTATGGTGGTCTCTTGGCTGTAACTTGTAGCGTGGATGATGGGCAGAAATCCTGTGAATGGATAAATCGAGCTGAACTTTTAACAGGAGTTAAAATTTTGACGTGGAACTGAATTTGTAACAGGGAAATCAAACCAAGAGATGGCCGCGTTGGGACACGTGATACCTGACTGTCAGGAAGAAAGGTTATTCACAGCAGCACCGTGAAATGCTATGGATGTGGTGAGTGCAGTGAGACACTGTGAAGAAGGGATTTCAAGTGAGACACGTAAAGCCATCACAGATGCTGGAGAAGACTGGCCTTAATCTTTGTCCTTTGCTGAGAATGAGGAAAATAAATGAGATGTCGTTTTCAGAGCTGTGCTGGAAAAAAGGGTGCTTTTGGAGCTGTCATCAAGCGTCCTGATGGGTGCTGAAGAAGTTGCTCAAAGAAGCACGTTTGTAGTGTGTAAAAACATGAGGTACTTGCTTGGTGTTTCTTCCTGGTCTTTCGGGAGCTGCCTCTCGTGCTCCAGCCTTGTGGCTGACCTCACTTGGATCAGGGCGTTGGATGGGATGACCTCCTGAGGTCCCCTTCAACCCAAATTACTTTATGGTGATGTTGTTGAAAACCAGTCCCATGGAAAACATCTGTGCCTGTGTAGCTGAAGACTGTGATCCAGTTGAAGACTGGGTGGGCAGATGTTGGGTGAAGGGAACTCCATTTCTGGTGCTGCTGTGGTGGTGGGATCTGGAGTCTGCAAACTGAGTGTTGTTTTAATGTGGAGTGTCGGCTGTGGGTTCAGCTGGGTTGGCTGCAGCAGCTACCATGGCCTCTTCCTCACCCACCGCCTGTCTCTGGCCCCAACAGAAACAACCAGCATGGACCAGTAGCAGCTCTTGAACCAGCTCTGTGTGGACAGTCAGCTGGTGCTGACCCAGCTCTTCGGGGCAGGATGTGGAGTGCAGCAGAAAGTCCTGCTCGTTTATTCCTCCCTGCATGCTTCCTGCTGCTCTTTGTTTTGTTCTGGCTTAACTTGCCCCAAAAGCTGGCGGTGCAGAGGTCAAGTGAAGTGGTTGTGCAGTGGATGGAGCGTGATTCTGAAGGGAGAGAGTTGGATTTCGTTCATGTGGAGGTTAACGGAGAGAGGAGGTGTGTTTGCTGCGTGTTCCCAGTGCCAGACCCTTCCTTCAGAGTTTCTGACCTTTTGGGTTTACAGACTTTATCTTGGGAAGAAGACTCGGTGTTTCTGATACCTCAAATCTACCAATACAAGTGAAGGGAACGCTTCTCAAGAGATGCCTTTGAACTGCAGTTACCCAGGATACAGAGAGAAACTTCCCAGTACTGGGAAAAACCCAGTAATAAACCAGTTCTGTCAGAAAGGAGGAGCCAGTGAGCCGTACCACCAGCAGTGGGGTTTTGCTCCCTGGAAGGTCTGGGACCAACTCACCAGCGGTTTGCCAGTGCCTGTAACATAACAGGATAAAGAGATGCTGCCCAGCCAGTGCTTGTTTGTGTGACCTGTTCTCGATCAATCCACCTTGGTTTTGTTTGACGGGAGAGCTGGTTTAGTGCTTAAACAAGCACTGGGCAGGAATGGTCTGAGGTTGGTGAGATTCCTGATGGGGGTTTGTCTTTTACCAGTTAAGAACATGCAGCACTGTAATATTTTTAAGAAGCACCATTGGCTGAAAACCTACACACAGAGTCGTTACTGGTGGCTTCTTGTCAAACCCAAAGGGCTTTTCAGATGCAGCCCTCGGTGGCTGCAGCGGTGAGTTCACCTCTGGTTTGCCAACCGCAGCACTGTGTCTGCCTAGAGAGCAGAATGAAAACTGTGCTGGGAGTTGGAGAAGTGGCCTGAAGTCTCTGGAGCAAAATCTGTGGGTCAGGTGCAGAGTGTGGTATGGCAGGAGAGAACATCCAGCACGTGGAGGCAAACTGGTGTAAAGGAGGCAGAACGTGGCAGAGAGCTGGAACCTTGTGAAGCCGCTGTATTTGTTCTGGCTGAGTCCATTTATGCCCTTTAAGAAGGGGGCTGGGCTGCAGTGCCCTGCTGCAGCCAGGGCCAGTGCAGACAGCTCCAAGGATGGCTCCTGCTGCAGTTCGAGGGGCGTTATGTCGCGCCCATTTTGGAATGAGGCAGCTGGGGTAAGAGGGATTCCCGCTTTTCTAAAATGTGTGATCTGTGGAGAAGGGTGAAGGAACTGGGCACGTTCTGCATAAGCACGGGAAAGTGAGAGGCAATGATCTCCCAGCCCAGAAAAGTCTCTTACGAGGGAGGTGGAATTTGGAGAAACTAGGGTAACTGCGTCTGTGAAGCGCTCAAGTAAGCTGCTACGGGAAGGGCAGAACTCTTTTTGAGAAGAGGTCAGTAGCTTTTTGTCAGGGATGCTGTCAGCACGTTTAACTGTCCATGGGAGGTGAGTTGTGCTAGCAGGACCTCAGGGCATACCTTCTGCTCCACAGTTTCTGCAACTAAAACCTGACAAATTAGTTTCCCAAGTGAAATTAAGGCTTCAGGACAGTTAGCAGCTACCCAGAGCAAAGGTGCAGTTTGAAGGCAGTTTATCGAGGCGTGTGGGTTTACCGTAACAGACAGCAGCTCTTCCTGGGCTTTATTTCCTCTGCTCAGGCACCATCAGAAGTGGTGCAGGTGTTTGAATTTTGCCTTTGTTACGGCACTTCTTCGGCAGCTCGGAGAAGCTCCTGCGTTTTCCAGACAAGTTTCTTGCTGGAGAAGGTCCTACAGCCCGAGGGTTGTACAGGCAGTTCCTGGTGTCGGTGGGCTCAGGCACGGTGGGCTTGGGAGGGCGCTTGGTGCCTCCAGAGCTCTGTGAGGGTGTGTTTTGGGATAGCTGGGGTTTCCAGATCACCCTCAGGATGAACCTGGGTTGTCTGGATGAGGTGTGCTGACCTGCTGTCTTCCCCCACCTCGGATCTCAGCCCTATATCCTGCCTGTAGCCACTGCATTGATGATGTTACACACAGATAAGGGTTTTTTAAAGTTGTGAATTATTTGCTTGTTATTAACCTGTGCTGCAAAATTATTTACCCACAAGAGAAGGAACTAAGATGCTGAGAAAATCAATGAAGTTTGTGCAGAGAGCACAGAGGGAGAATTCAGGCTTATGATTCATTCGAGTAGCCACTCGGTGGAATTGTTGCCTCCTTCCCACATATGAGTAATTCTGTTGGTATGATGCCTTCTTGGTGAGTTTTGCTGTGTGGGAATAAAAGTAACTTATTTCGTTGTTTTTGGTGCAGAATTTGGTGTTCATTTAGCAGAGCTGACTGTCGATCCCCAGGGAGCGCTGGCCATCCGTCAGGTGAGTTCGCCTGCAGCGGCAGAAAGAACTTTGGTGGTTTTTTTCTTGGGTTAGAAAATATTCTCTCATGTTTCCAGGTGAAAAATTAGAGACTGCTTTCTATTGCTGCTTCTCCATTTCCTTTTACGCTTCTCTAGAGCTATCACTTTCTCGTCCAACATTGCTCAGGTGTCACACGCTTCCCTTTTTTTGGAAACAGTGCTTTTTGGACAGTAAACCTGCTGCTGACCCAGTATCATGCTGGGAATGGACACAATTCATGAGCTACTGGTAGATGTCAGCCAGCAGAAGTGGGGCTTGGCTTTGCAGCAGCTCTTCCTGTAGGTGTTTTCCTCCAGGAAAAGGAAGTTTAGGTTCTGTATGTCTCTAGTCACCACACAGCCCATATTTTGTGTCTTTCTAGAGGTGAGGAAATAAGCAGCTGCCCTGCGTGGGTGCCGTGCAGGCTATCACTGCTCAGTGGACAGACAGCAGCTCAGCTTTTTACTGCAGAAGGAGGGGATTGTCCCTTCCACCAAGATTTTTAGCATTTTTGGCAAGCCCTGTTGCCCCTCTAAAAGCAGTGTGGTGGGACGGGAGGCCGAGCAGGCGGGTCGGGGGTGACACTTGCCGTGGCTGCGGGACTTGTTGCTGATTCCTGCCCTCTCTTCTTACACAGCTAGCGTCTGTCATCTTGAAACAGTATGTGGAAACTCACTGGTGTTCGCAGTCAGAAAAGTTTAGACCTCCAGAGACCACAGAAAGGGTAAGATTTGTTTTCTTGTTGTCTGTTTTGAGACACTTCATCCATCAAGAATATTAATTTTATAGATGGTTTCAGACATGCCAGTGCCCTTGTGTATTGTGAGATGAATGGCTCCAGTTCTGGTTTTCTAACATTTTCCACTTCAAAAATCTGTTTTCAGTTGCTTAAAACAACACCAGGCTTGAGATGCTTCAGCTCATTTCTATAGGAAAAGTTGTTTCTGCTTTTCCTGCAGAAATTATTCGCTGCATAACGTTTCTGCTGCTCTAAGAGCAAGACTAGAAGAAAGCTGCTTGGAGAGTTTTACAAGCGCTGATTCTGACAGTCCTTTTTCAGTGATGTGCTAAAGCTTGTGCTTTTCTGCTTGGGACTTAAAGGCTGTTTTCTTTCCCCTGACACATTTCAGGTTCAAGGTCTGCTGGGTTTTGTTAACAGTCTGTTCCGCAGGAGGATCTAGCAGCTGAAGTGGCCATGGCTTCCAGCCCTTGGCACTTTGGCTGCCTCATCCCACCCCATCTCCTCACACCTCATCCCATCCAGGGACTGTTGCTTGAAGTAGATCTTGTGAGTTATGGCCCAGAAGCACTGGCTTTTTTTGCCTGTCCCTTCAGGGTTGGGTGATTAGTTCCTGTTTACTAAAGTCTTCCAAAGTAAGAAGATATCGTCCCTGACGCTGGAGCTGGGCTTTATCTGGGCTGACTCTGGATGTCCTCCATGTAGATATGTGCGTCCTGGTGGAATCGCAGCTGGGAGCTTTTTGCGGAGTGCTTGGCCAAGGGCTTTGTGTGAGCAGGGTGCAACACTCAAACCTACCGTGCAATTTGCCATTAAAAAATAACAGGGTGTAGCAAGAGAGGTTTTGTTGTCACACAAGTGTTTGTTTTGTAAAACCAGTGTTTAATAATATCAGGACAGTCACAGCTATAAAAACTGGGTTTATTAGGTCGTTTTGTGATGGCAGATCTGTTTTGCTAAATCACGGCACTCTCTACAGGCAAAAGTTGCCATCAGGGAGCTGCTACCCAACGGGCTGAGAGAATCGATCAGCAAAGTGCGCTCAAGTGTCGCTTATGCTGTGTCAGCAATAGCCCACTGGGACTGGCCCGAAGCCTGGCCCGAGCTTTTCGATCTCTTGATGGAGATGCTGGTGAGCGGAGATGTGAACGCGGTGCACGGGGCCATGAGAGTGCTGACAGGTACGTGTACGCGAGAGCTTTGGCACGGCTGGTGTGGAAGTGGTTTAGTTTTCCCTTGCCTCGGTACCCCCTCACTTTTCACTCCAAATTGAAGAAATGGGCATTTGCTGCTGCTCTTCCCCTGGGTGCGACACCTGCGTGCTCAGCAAGTGTCATGAAAGCCGAGGAGGAAGGTTCTGTGCTGCGGGTTGTAGCTCAGAAGGACCTTTGGCTGTACCATCGTGTTTTCAGATGCCCTTGGTTTTAACACGTATTTTTTTCTGCTTGCCTGCAAGGATTGCTGGGGCTGGCCCAGGACACGGTCTGCTCCGGTCCAAATCAACACACTTTCAGTATGCTCTGTGTTTCCCAAAGATTCTCTTGTTGCTGTGCCTACAAATTTGTTTCCTTATAAGAACCTCCCTTCTTTTTCCATTTTCTAGAATTTACGCGGGAAGTGACAGACACTCAGATGCCACTTGTTGCTCCTGTTATTCTTCCAGAGATGTACAAGATTTTCACAATGGCAGAGGTATGACCTTCGCTGTCAGTACTGAACGGCTTGAGTGGGAATGTTTCTTGGGGCAGAGAAACTCCAGATTTAATGGTTGAGCTGTACCAGGGGATGAGTTAGACTTAAAGAATTTTCTTGATGGTGTGATAGTTGCCGGCAGCGAATGTTGCAACAGGAGTGTTGAAGCCGACGATATGGTTAGAGAATCAAGTTAAAGCAAAAAATAAATACAATTAAAAGAAAATGAAAGGAAATAAAGCGTCTTGAGTTCCTGATCTCTTATTTATCCCTCTTTCTAGGTGTACGGTATTCGCACACGGTCACGGGCAGTGGAGATATTCACCACGTGTGCCCATATGATCTGTAACATGGAGGAACTGGAAAAGGCAAGAGTTTAACTTACCATACAACATACACTGGTTCCAGCTGAGCGAGGTTCTGAATGATTGTTATTATGCAAATGAAATGTTGGAGAATGTGTGATCTGTCAGCCAGAGTTGTGGGGAGAGGGTGTCATCAAACTACCCCTGAAGTAGCTGACGCCCTCCTTTAAGCACACTTCTTGATGCTGTGACTTGGTTTCCATTGTTAACTTGTGACGGATCAACAGACTTGTAACAGCTCAGGGAAAGGGCAGTCAGCATAGCGGGGAGACAGTGCACCACCCCTTTGTTTGGGAACCCCTGTCACAGCTTCCAGGGAACCCTGTGTCCTGATGAACTGCCAGGCTGGGGCCATCTGGGCTACGAAGGGCAGTTTCCTGGCCCTTCGGCAAGGCATTGGTTACAAGCTCCCAGATCTTCACCGGTTGCTTTAGCATGTGTGTGAGCCTTTTGTTCCTGAAGGGGGTGGAAACCAAAACCAAGCACAATTTTAGAAGAATAGGTGTTAAGAAACTGTGCAGTGAAGCAGCTTTATACGCAGTGTTGCTCTGAGCACATCTGCATTTCTTACAGCCTTTGACAAGTGGCTTTTCCAGCATTTCCCAGACAATAAATTGTCTTTTTTAACTTTCAGGGGGGTGAGGGTGGGAAGGGGCCGCTCTCACTGTAGTGGCTGGTCCTTGCTGAGTGGCTATACCAGCTGTTCCCTCGCCGTTTGCAGAGGGGGCAGTTCAGTGCTGGCTTTTGGGAAGTTCTAATCATTCCACCACATCCGTACTGTGCCAGCAAGGTTATTTCTGCAATGTGTCATGCAGCTGGTTCCAGTATCCAAAAGACTGTAGTAGCTCCTCATGGTCTTACTCTGGAGGGGGGCTGAAAGTGCCCCATTGTACGTAAAACTTCCTCTATTGAAATTTGACTTTATTAAAAAAAAAAAGACAGAGGCAATTTATTTCTAAATCGTGACGGTGGTGTTTCATACTTGATTTAAACACCACGCTGCTGTCTTAGCTGTGGAGTTATGAGGAATGTTCCCTGTAAGATTATTTTTGTCCAATGTTACTTGCTCTGCCAAGCCCCACTTACAGAGTGCTCTGACATCTGGAGAAACGCTCGCTGCGTCTTCTCGGAAGAACCGTCGTGCTGATGTCCGGACCAGCTGCTGAGGCTTGGCTCACAGAGGGCTTGTTTGGTTCGGGGCGGGGGGGGTCCCGCAGGGGATGAAACGCTCGCTGCGTCTTCTCGGAAGAACCGTCGTGCTGATGTCCGGACCAGCTGCTGAGGCTTGGCTCACAGAGGGCTTGTTTGGTTCGGGGCGGGGGGGCTCCAGCAGGAGATGAATGCTGTCCCCAGGGTTCAGGGGAATGGCTGGGGTGTGGTGTGGTCACCCCAGCTTTCTTTCATAGCTGGGGGGGTATGGGCGGTAGGTGCAGGGCAAGATTTGTCGAATCTTGTGGAAGTGCCTCTTCAGGAGGTTGTGTGCTGTCCTGAGACTCTCTGGACTGGATTGTCTGGATCTCAGTGTAGAGTCTGCAGTGAGTAGCTCAGATGTAGGTGTAGGTTTGCAGCAGTGTGTGCTGGGGGGTGTTGAAGGGTGAGATTCAGCTGAGCTTGTTCCCAGCGGAAGGAGAGACCCAAAATGATGTCAGAAATTTTACAATGTTCCGCGGTTGCCAGGAGTCCTTCTTTTGGTTTTGTAGCAGAAAAGTGTAATTTCTGTTGCTTTTAGCGCTTTCCTTGTGGGATGTGGGGTTCTCTTATCTGGTACTCACCTGAGCTTCCATTGATCGTGACCAGGGTGCGGCCAAAGTCCTGATCTTTCCAGTGGTGCAGCAGTTCACAGAGGCCTTTGTTCAGGCCTTGCAAATGCCTGACGGACCTACATCGGACAGCGGGTTTAAGATGGAGGTGTTGAAGGTAAGTCACTTAAGGCTGATTAAAGAAAGAACAAACTGAATCCCAGTGGCCTGTCAGGTGTGCTGGAGGACAGAGAAATTGGAGTGCGTGTCACCTCTCCTGCTACTGCTTGAGGTGGGATTAGTGACGGTTTGGCTCCCAGCATCACACAGCACTGAACGAAGTGGTCTGCCTGGACTGGAGATACCTGTGTGGGATCTGATGATAAAATGATCCCTAGGGATCGATCTGTAGGATGATCTGTCTTTGTCATTCGCTGATCTGAGACATCTTGGGTGCATCTTGTTTGGACACTGTGCTCAGCAGATAAATACCTGTCTTTTCTATAGATGCTGCAGAGAAGTTTTAAAAGCTTATTTTATGCAGGTTCTGGAACTCACCTGCTCCTTAGTGCTGATTTCTCTGCAAAAGAGAGGTGAAAGGTGTTTTTATTCTCCTGGTTTCCTGAAGAAAGAGGACGCAATTGCAGAGCTCTGCATGCACATAGCTCAGTGCATGGGGACAGGAATGTGGGTCTGAAGATCCCTTCAGCAGCTGGGAAAGTGCTGGAGTGCGACAGCACTGCCTGCAACATGGGAGGGAAAGGGGGAGCTCAAAAACACTAGTTACAGAATCACATCCAGAGGTTTCTTTTCCTTGCCCATGTGATGGGGTGAGCAAGGCCCGGGTCGTGGTGTGCAGGCTGCAGAAGGCGGGCGGCTGAGGCCCAGCCAGCCGCATTCCGTGAAGAAAACAATAAGAGTGCTGAAGGCAAGCGTCAGAGTTTTCCATAATGAGCAGCTTTGCTCTGGAGCCATGAAAATGAATGCTGGGAGGATGCTGTTGTATTATAGGAGCCAGCAGCTGCTGTGTTGTGGGACTGGTTTTCTTAGAGTTGTTCAGGGCAGCAGTACTCTGGTTACGGCATCCTGTCCCTTCCCGGCACGGGGCTGCAGGTATCATCCCCTGGGAGCAGCAGGAGCTTGTTTCTTGCCTTGTGGAAGGGAGTTTGGGGTAGGATGTTGTCAGGTTTTGTGGGGAGAGTGTCTCTTGCAGTTTTTTTCCTTTCCCTTGGCTGGGCACCCGGATTCCCAGGATAGTAATATATAGGGAACACCAACATGAAGGGGATGCTCTGCAGGGTGTAATATCGATCTGTTCAGGCTTCAACTCAAGAACATCCGAGTCTCCAATTCCAGGTACACACACTGAGATGTTTAATGAGTAGTAGTTCCCAGCCTCCACAGAATGCAGTTGTAATTGATAGCTTCACTCTAACCACAGACCAGTTCTTCTGTTCTAGTTACATTCATATGTTCTGCAGCCTTTGTCACTTAATGACAGCGCTTACTGGAGCGGGAGCTAGTGGCACTTGGATGTCTGCACGGAGAGCCAGCAGCAGTTGCTTGAAAGGTGCGACAGGCTGGGAAGGTGTTTGAGGAAACGTCATTGTGCTCTGGCTCTGTTCCTTAGCTGTGTGGTGGGCATCTGGCCCCTGCTCCACAGGCGCAGAGCAAGAGAGGATTTGGGTCTGAGTGCACTGGGGTGTGCTGGGTGGTGCTGATGGTGGCAGTGGAAAATCAGCACGGATTTCACCAGTGAATTCAGGAGATCTGCTGCTGACAAGTGGCTTATAGGAGGCTCTTTGTGAAGAGATGAGTGTTCTGACTGTGGCCTCAGGGCAGTTCATGACTTCGTCACTTAAGGGAAAAGGGATTCAGGGGAAAGACCTGTAAATTGCCTTTTCTTCCTGAAAAGTGGATTTTATAGTCATTGTAATGCAGAAGTAAGAGACCTCAAGAGATTAGTTAAGCCAGTTGTACAAATGAGATCATTACAGGAACCCCTTGCAATGCCGATACAATGGAGAAGGGAATTGAGACTTTTTTCATAGTGCATTTTCAACCAGATGTGAACTCCATCCTGTCATTTTTTCCTTAACGAAGAGCTATGCAGCAAATGACAAGAAGATTATTCTTTTCCTTCCTTCTCTCTTGAGAGCTTTGTACTCCAAGGTTCACGGAGTTCTTGGTGGAAGTCAGAGGCAGCCTTGACCTAAAGTGTCTTGCTTTACCTGTAAGGCCGTTCTGCAGGGCAGTGTTGGAAGCTGTAGTGAATAATCCTGTGTGTGCACATCTGCCTGACCCACTGGGACAGTCATCCTCTCTAAGAAACTTAGTTAGAATGGATCAGATCATGGCAAACCGCTGCCTGTTAATTCATCCCCAGTCTTTCCAAGTAGAGTTACAGCTTTGGAAGCAGTTACCAACAGGAAAGTCTGTCTTTTACCCTTGGAGGAGTCTGTTTGTCAGGACTGCCTGGGAGGGAGGGAGGGGAGGAGGCCTCTGTGGCAGGACTGTGTTGGACTGTATCAGTTGTTAATGAAATGGCAGCCCGCGATTTGAGTGTTTGTTGATGGTTTTCCCCAGTTTCCTCTCTGACTGATACATTTCTTTTGTTCCAGGCTGTGACAGCACTTGTGAAGAACTACCCGAAGCACATGGTGTCGTCGATGCAGCAGATCCTGCCTATCGTCTGGAACACCCTCACAGAAAGTGCCGCCTTATATCCTTTGTAGCAAGTATTCTAACTGTGATAGAACAGGTCAAACTCTGTCTCATAGACAAGAACGACCTGAACACGGCTGAAGCGCACGGCGCAGGCAGTGTACCGTCGTGGCAGACAGAATACAGGCATCTGTGGTCTCGAGGGACCGGATACGTTTACTTCAGCAGGTCTGTTAAGTTTCTTGTAGCTCAGATGTCACGTAGGATGGGTGATGCCAGTGGTGGTGTTACAGTGGCTGGAGAACTGCGGCCCATCTCCACATGGTTTCTGGTTCTCTGTGGTGAAAATTGTCTTCTTAAAGAGATGTCTAGTCACAAGGTGGCTGGAATGACTGTTCTCCTGGAGATCATAGACCTGGACCTTGTCTCTCAAGGCTGCTTATGTAGCCTTGTGTTTTGGAATCCTGCTGCGTACTGGCTGATAGGCTCTTGTGGAGTAAAAATGGGCGGGGAGACCCTAAAAGCAGCCGCAGAGCCGAAGCAAGTAGAGGCTGTCTTCTTTCAAGGTCAGCTGGTTTGGGGGTTGGTTTTTTTTAGACACCTGTTAAAATACAAGGAGCTGTTTGTCCAGTGTTTGATGGTGCATTTCTCCGTCTCCTGTCCTGACTCCCACTGCGGTCCCGCTGGCAGCTGAGCTGGCAAAATAGTTTTATGTTTGCGGAAGAGTCTTGTCCTTCACTCCTGTGTGTTTGCTCTGGCATTTGCTGGACCTTCCTCCCCATCCCCAGGTTAGTTTTCTGCCACTTCTTGGGGTTGGAGACTCGTGGAGAGGCCCGACAGGGAACAGAGCATCACAAGGTGGGATCATGGAGTAGCTCCCCGCCCTTCTGCAGCAGCGAAGTGTTGAGCTGGCTCACTATCCCCTGGCAAGAGTGAGTCCGAGTGGTTCTGTTCTTGCAAAGGTTTAAGATAAATGAAGTTTTGGATTACCTTGGTGGATTTGGATTAAGTTAATCAGTTGATCTAAAGGATGTGCTGAAGTGTGGAAGTGGTCCTTGAAGTTGGGCAGTGCATAAAGCCAGGAGCTCCTGGGGCTTGTCTTCTTGAAACACAGGACTCTGCGTAAAGTTAAAGATCTTTTTTTTTTTAAGAAGAAACCTTCCCTACTTACCAGGAATTCTAAGACAAGAGCAGATTAATTCTGAAATAGATGCAGTTCTTCAGAAAAATGCATATTTGCTTAACTCAGTCCACCTATGTGAGAACAGAAGTAAATTACACGGAAGAGGTGGAGGACCCGGTGGATTCTGATGGTAAGGACTTGTTGAACTGCACTTCTGCCTTCTCTTTAGAGAAGGAGTGAACTTACCTAAACATGACTGTTGTCAAAACAGTGACAGAAACACTGTAGGTGATCGTGCTTAAAGGTACATTTATGGCTTTAGAACAGTGTCCACCTCTTCTTTGCGAGCTGCATAACTTAGGTTTTCTAAGGACTCAAGGAATGACTTGTGCAGCAATTTTGAGGCAAAAGTAATGAGCCAAAGAAAACCAAACAGGTTTTAGGTTGAGCTTGATGAGTTCTAATGAGGTGGGGTAGGAAGAGAGCAGAAGGTGATGAGGTCAGATGTTCTCCTGAGGCTGCTCCTGCCCTTGTTAAGTAAAGGATAAACATTATCTTGTCAGACACGCTAACAGCTTCTAGTTACATTTGACACCCATTTATACCTTTCTGTATACGTTAGTGTATTCAGTCATGGGTTTTCTTTTGAATTCTGCCTTTCTGTACATCGGTGCATTCAGTCGTGTTCTTTTTCTTCCGCTTCTTTGTTCAGGTGAAGTGTTGGGCTTTGAAAACCTGGTGTTCAGCATATTTGAATTTGTTCATGCCCTGTTGGAAAACAACAAATTTAAGAGCACAGTGAAGAAGGCTTTGCCAGAGCTGATCTATTACATCCTCCTGTACATGCAGATCACAGAGGAGCAGGTGAGCAAATGAAATGAGAGACCTAAACGCGCTCGTGTCCTAAGGAGGGTTTCAGGGTGTGGAAGTGCTGTGATCTGACAGGCGGTTCTGTCACTTCGCTGTGCCACGAGTTAGGGCAATAACATCCAAATGTGCCTAAATGGTGGAAGACGGGCAGCAAGTCACAGAACCACAGCACAGGTCGGGTTGGAAGGGACCTTCAAAGATCACCTAGTCCAATCCCCCTGCCATAGGTGGGGACATCTTTAACTAGACCAGGTTGCTCAAAGCCCCATTCAACCTGACCTTGAACGCTTTCAGTGATGGGGCATCCACAACTTCTCCAGGCAACACGTTCCCTTATCTCAGCACCTTCGTAATAAAGAATTTCTTCTAAATATCTCATCTAAATCTACCTTCTCAGTTTAAAAGTGTTGCCTCTTGTCCTGTTACGATAGGCCCTGGTAAAAAGTCTCCATCTTTCTTAAAAGCCTCTGTTATGTATCGAAGGACCCCAGTAAGGCCTCCCCAGAGCCTTCTGCAGGCTGAAAAACCCCAACTCTCTCAAGGTTTATTCCTTCAATCCTTCACGAAGAAGTATGCCGCAAAACTGCGGATTGTGGTGCTGAAAGGGACAGCCAGGTGTAGTGACAGTGAACAGATTGTGCTGGTAGTGGGAACTAGTTTGTACTGGAATTCCGTGTGGCCACTGGCCTCTCCAGCCTGACAGCCATCGTCTTTCTGTTTAGGGAAGCATGAAACCAGGCCCTCTGTTAACGATTCCCCTGCTTCTCCCATCCTCATCTATAAATAAAACTGTGGCATTGGCTCCAGGTCAGTCATCAGTGTGGCAGATTCTGATCTCAAACGAGGAGCAGAAGAGCAAGACGAGCTCAGAACAAAGAGAGGGAATCTCTTCTTTTCAAAGGTTTCTCCAACAGAATATAATAAAAATCAGTTGAAGATGACAACTTCTGGCAGAGAAAAATTCTGAAAGTAGTTTTGCCAAACAGAGGTTGCTGGGAGCAGAAACGCTCCCTTTTCCCCTCAGCATTCTGCATTTGTCACCCACCCTGTCCTTGTCTCCTTTCTGTTCCAGATAAAAGTCTGGACTGCAAATCCACAGCAGTTTGTGGAGGATGAAGATGACGATACTTTCTCCTATACAGTGAGGATTGCGGCCCAGGACCTGCTGCTGGTATGAATTGTGTTCCACGTTCAGATGCACCCAAAGTAATAACAACAAATAATCAGTGTGGTTTCATGGAGGGCTTTTGGAGAAAGCTTTGTAAAGTCTGTCCTAAATACATGTTGCCATTCCCCCTGCACAGGCTGTGGCTGCTGACTTCCAGAACGAGAGTGCAACTGCATTGGCTGCAGCGGCTACCAGGCATTTGCAGGAAGCTGAGCAGGCTAAGAACAGCGGTGCTGAGCACTGGTAAGGTGGGGCAGTAGGGAAGCAGCGAGATCTCACGCTCCTGGCAGCACTGGGCGCAGCCCAGTTCCACTGGGGTTTTTGTGATGCTGCTGCTGCTGGACAAGGATGGAATGGGAGAACTTGGATTAGAAGGAGAAGAAAGAGCAGCAGTTCTTGAGCCAGATGACGTGCGATGCTTGCAGCAGTTCCTCACACGAGCTAGTGGGTCCCCGGCTGCCTTCCTCCAGACCCCAACAATTCCTCAGAACATCTCACTGGTGACAGTCAGTAGTTCTTTCCAGTCTGAAGAGATATTGGCAACACTTTCACTTTGTGCTCAGTTAAATGAGCTCAGATTTCAGACTTTTTATTTGTACTTGATGTAAAGAAGAGATACAGGTGCTGTATGCAGACACATGTGTTCAATTGTAGCACTTCAACGATGCAGTTGTTAACGTTGCTTTGGGGATAGAGGCGAAAGCTCGACCGCACATGTGCCTGGCTGCCGCTCCGTAACAATCCCCTCTCAGTTTGACATTGCATTGGTTCAGTGTTCATGGTTGGCTTGTTAGAGCAGTGACTCTGTACAGTAGAGCAGCAACTGAACTTGGGACCTGTTGGACATTGAGTTCCCGTCTGCCTTAATGCTGAAGAGTTTTAAAGTAGGTTATTTGCTTCACAGACCCAAGGAGAAGAGGCGTTTGCATCTACCCCTGTTTCATCATCATTAACAAAACATAATACAAAAATAGATGGTTTTGAACCTTTAATGTACTGGGTATGACCATGCTTCTGCCCGTAGGAGAATCAAGGAGGGCATAGCTGGAGGTGGGAGCCTTTGGCGAAGAGTTGCCTTTCTTTATTATGGGCACAAAATTGGTTCAAGAAGTAACAATCATTCAAATGGTAATTTAGAAGTGGTTGAGAATGCTGCCTGTCCAGGGTGAGTTTCCAAGCCCCCAACTTACTGAGTTTTGCAAGTGTTTGTTTCTTTTAGGGCCATTTTAAACTCTCTGCTTTGTAGCTGTGGTAGTTCATACCAAAATACTGTAATGGTCTCACGTCAGAGCTTTGATTTATTTATTGAGGTGAAGGTGGTGGAAAAACCTAAAGACATCTGAATTCTTTGGCAGGTGGAAGATCCATGAAGCTTGTATGCTGGCCCTGGGCTCTGTGAAGTCCATCATTACGGACAGCGTGAAGAATGGCAGGATACACTTCGACATGCACGGCTTCCTGACAAACGTCGTTCTCGCAGACCTCAACCTCTCAGGTACGCTGGACCCTGCCGGTACTCAGAGCAACTGCTGAGCGCCAGACCACGGAAATACCTCACCAACCAAAGCGTCTGTGAGCAGGTGGTGGTGTGAAAGGACAGGAGTCTTATCTTGTGAGTTCACACATTCTACCAGGGCTAACGTGAGTCCTTTGAATGTGGGACACTGCTCTCAGTTGAATCTCACTGGATGGGGGCTTGAGCCTGTGGGGTTTGGAGATGAGGTGCAATTGCGTGGGGATCTTGGTGGAAAAGATCTGTTCTGTTGTCTTGTTTATGATTCTGGGAAGGACACTAGCAGTGGTCACCAGGCTTTGGAATCCCTGCGGCACTGTGCCATTCCGTTTTCATTATGCTGAGGCTAACACTGGTCGTAGCACATAAATCCAAGTTACAGTCGTGGCTGAGTGGGATCCTTTTATTGGGACCTCTGCAGGCTGCTGCTTTCTGTGATACTCAGAGCAGAATGTCAGAGCATATGTTGAAAGTCAGGCCTCAAAACTCCTGCAAGTGATTAAAGTTGGAGAAGTTTAAGCCAATAGGAGAGTTATTGGTGAATCCACATTAAATTATGTTGTTGAGAAAAAACAAATTGCTGGATGCTTTTATCAAAGACATGTTTATTTAGCATATTAAACAGGTTTTTCTTTTTTTTTTTCTGAGGTAATTTTGATTAAAGAGACAGTGTTCAAAGTGCATGTAAAAAACCAACCTCAGCTATTTACATATATTTACACACATTTGCGTGTGTGGTGTTGGGTTGTAAAGGAGCTAGAAGGAGCTCCTGTGGTCAGTCAGTAGGTAGTTCTCAGAGAATATCTATTTAATACTCAGTAGTGGTTGTAAAATAAAAT
This sequence comes from Buceros rhinoceros silvestris, assembly GCF_000710305.1. Lineage (NCBI taxonomy): Eukaryota > Metazoa > Chordata > Aves > Bucerotiformes > Bucerotidae > Buceros > Buceros rhinoceros. The sequence continues at coordinate 13,672 of NW_010410580.1, read as the reverse complement.
TCTTGCATTTTTTATTACTCGTAGAGAAAACTAAAGCTTTTCTCTCGCACTGAGTTTTTTATGTCCTCATCTTAAAATTAGTACCTGCAGGAGTATAAATACTGGCAGTAAAGATGGTGAGAAATAAATAGAGCATTATCTGGGTGAGGATAGCCTAAACAGATAGAGGTACCTCCCACCCTGATGAGCATGTGCAGGTGAGTGGGTGATGAGTGTTCCCCGTGTCTCTGTAATTGCAAGGTGATGGCTGGAAACTAGAAAAATAATCCCTAAAAGCTGCCCGTGCTCTGCTTCTCTAATTTTTTTCCCTAAGCTGCTGCTGTTTGCTGCTGTTGGGAACAGAACATGGAGTGAGATGAGGAGTTATGGAAAAACCCTTTATTTATTCTCTTCCTTCCCTTTCGTTCTGGTGACCAGTGAAGCCTGTAGTGCTGTATCGAGGAACAAATTCAGCTGTAACCAGTTGAGAGACAAAGTTTGGGGTTTTTAAAAGGAGATGAGAAGTTTTTCTTTGAAATAACTTAAGGTTCTGCCTAAGAACTAAAATGAGTTGTCTGCATACTTGTCGTCTGTGTCGCATCATTTCCTCACTGGGATGGCAAGATTTTGGATAATGGATGGAAGCAGCTGTCATTTTAAACTTGTAAAACTCACTCTAAAACCGCTGGGTTTTTTGTTTTGCTTCAGTGTCCCCATTTCTCCTGGGTCGTGCTCTGTGGGCCGCCAGCCGTTTCACTGTCGCTATGTCTCCAGAACTCATCCAGCAGTTCCTGCAAGCTACTGTCAGCGGGCTGCACGAAACCCAGCCGCCTTCGGTCCGAATCTCTGCGGTCAGAGCAATCTGGGGGTAGGTAAACCCGCAGGCACGCCAACGCCCCAGGGATGGGTGCTACCAATTACACTTCTGGAACGGGAATCTTAAAAGTAGTGATACCATTTCTGCATAGGCTGTGGAATATTTGATGTCAGCTTGGAAAGTGTAAGCAAGCAGGTTCAGAATGGCGTAACTCGAATGAGGAGTATGAAATTGGGACTTGGGATTGGTTACGATAAAATATTGTTATATACAATTGGATACAGTCCCAGAGAGAAGCAGAACTGGACAGCAATGGAAAGCACAAAGATGAAACCCAGATCGCTCCTGTTCAGTCACAGAGGTGGCTGATGACATGATCCATGCTCGTGGAGTAAATCCCAGCAATAAGGAGTGTCTGGGGAGTGGGTTTGTGTCCTGTCTTTGTAAGTAAGTTGCAAGAAAGGAAAAGGAAGATCTCCTGTATTGACTAACTCAGTGTAAAAGCAAAACCACCCAACCACAGAGAAACTCGCAAACCCCAATGCTCCCCTGCTCTCCCCCCAAAACCACCTTCTCTTCTGTTTGCACCAAAATGTTCACCAATAAGTGAAGGCAGAGGCTTATAACCTAGTTATTCCTGCAGTTGTTTTGGCTCACTTGTGGAACGTGGTAGTTAAACATTTTGTAAGCAGTGAGTGTCTGTCTTGGACTGCTGCTTTCCTCAGGTTTATTTTCTCCGTGGATGGAGAGAACTGTTAACCAAGAGGCCATAGAAGCTTTTAACATCTCTTGATTCAACTCTGCTTCTGTGAACCTTTGGGGCGGAACGAGCCGAGAATTGAGAGATCCAGGTCCAGCAGACTGAAGGGGAAAAGTCCTAGAGGAGTGAACTTAAGGAGGAGGAATGGATGGGGTGAAATAACCCCGTAGAGATCATCTAGGGATAAATGTATAAATCACTTTAATACATCACATCTGTATTTTTGTATCACGCATTTCTTGCCTAGCTACTGTGACCAGCTGAAGATCTCTGAGAGCACCCATGTGTTGCAGCCGTTTCTTCCCAGCATTCTGGATGGCCTGATTCACCTGGCAACTCAGTTCAGTTCGGAGGTGCTGAACCTCGTGATGGAGACATTGTGCATCGTCTGTACGGTAGACCCTGCATTTACAGCAAGTGTGGAGAACAAAATCTGCCCCTTCACCATTGCCATATTTCTGAAGTACAGCAATGGTAGGTGTTCAGATGGCTCTCTCAACGTACAGTTGGTTCTGCTACTGAATCCTGTGCTGAAAGCTTAATAAATAATGGAATGAACAGTGATTCACGTGGCAAAGCTCAGAGGGAAACTTGGTGCTTTGCCTGTTCAAAATACTGGTAGCAAAAATTGAGATGTGTTTGTGAGTATGTTCTAGTAAATGGTGCTTTCTCTCTCCAGATCCAGTTGTTGCTTCTCTTGCCCAAGATATCTTTAAGGAGCTAGCTCAGATAGAAGCCTGCCAGGGTCCAATGCAGATGAGGCTAATCCCAACTCTTGTCAGCATCATGCAGGCCCCTGCTGACAAGATCCCAGCAGGGCTTTGTGCAGTAAGTGCTACAGGGGTACATGGTCTTAGCTGGAGGTGGTTTCCCGGTCTTTGATGTGTAGGATGGCTGGTCTGCAGAGAATAGGAAGGTTGCTGTTAACCTGCTCTGGAGCAAGGACTTTGGCCACGGGTAGAGGTTTCTTTGTGGAGAGCAGGCAAACTGCAGGTGGGGGTAGATGCTTCCATGACTGAACTCGGAACTGCTCCTCTGGCCTTCTCCCAGTCTCGCCAGTGTATCCCCAGTCACTTTGATTTGACGTAGCTATCTTTCACCAGTAACAGCCTCCTCTTTGGGAGGGATTGTTCTCCAGCAGGCTACACGACTATCCCTTATGCTGTTTTCTAAGGCTTTTTCTGATTTACATGTCTCGTGTATAAATTGCTGCAGACAAATTATACAGGTTTGTCCTTTCTGTAAAAAGTCCCTTTATAAAAGATTAAGACTGTGTAGAGTGATTGTACAGAATTAAACCCATAAACATCTGTATCAGTAGTCAATAATCTGCATATTAATTGGTACGACTGTAACAGTTGCTTATGGGTAATGAAATTTAAATCAATATAAACAAAAGGGAACAGGTCAGCTACAGTGGTTCTCTGGCCACACTGATCAGCGTGGATCAGTGAAAGTGTTTTTCATATTCAAGAGCTTTTAATGTTTGAACTGCCTTGGGAACTTTCACAGCGCACATGTTGGTGTCAAACACAGCGCTGCTGGGGTGCATGGCTCCACTGTCCTCTGATGTGAAAAAGACTCTGGAGTGTGAGATGAGGGTGTGGTTCCAGCACGGGCTCTTGGCCCTCCAGTTTACACTTTTTTACTTGTGCCTGCGGTGGGTAGTGCTGGCAGGGTACGCTGGTTGCTGCTGTAACGGTGCTTCTGTTTGTGTTCTCCTTTCAGACCTCTATCGACATATTGACCACGGTGGTGAGGAACACGAAACCTCCTCTGTCCCAGCTCCTGATCTGCCAGGCGTTCCCTGCCGTGGCTCAGTGCAGCTTGAACACGGATGACAACGCCACCATGCAGGTAATGCTGTGGGGAGCGGTGAGGCTTGCAGGGCTGTGCCAGTCTGAGAGAGGGGACTGAGTAGGACAGGGGACACAGCCTTTAAGGAGCCCAGGCTTTGCTTGCCAATAGCTCTGTCAGTGCCACCTCAGAACTGTCTGCCACCTCCTGTTTATCATGAAAGTACTGCTGTTCCAAGGCCTGCCATGACTTCTGCTGGTCATTCCTTAGCTTGAAGGACCAGAGGGACTAAAGCAGCAGCTTTGGTCTTTTTTTCTATTTTAGGGCTCTGAAGCACATAAAAAAAAAAAAAAAGGCAAAACTCTAAACCCAAATTAAAAAAAAAAACAAACAAAACCTTATTGGTTTTCTTGCTCCGTAGTAACATTCATCACACCTAGGGATGGCAGAGGCTGTCCTCAGGAACACGCTCAGGCCTAGGGAAGCAAAAGACTCCTGAGCAGAAGATGTCCTAGACCTCCTCCTTCTAGTAGTTTCCTCCTGAACTCATTTAGGGGGGAATGGGAGGACAAACTGCTGTTTGACTGAGCTGGGTAGGGGGTGGGGTGAGAGCACGGATTCATCTCAAACAGCAGCAGTGCCTGAGCTGTCCTTGTTGGCAGGCTCTGCTGTTGCTGTATTAGAGTATTTAAGCAGGAAAGAAAATGCATCAAGAGGCTGGAGGAGCCTTTTCATTCCAGCTATTAGCTGGCATATAAATAATAAAGCTGGTTCCTTTCCTTACATAAGGGGTTTTGTAGTGCCAGGTACCCTTTGCCTTGTGAATACAGACCACAGAAAGAGCTTTCCCTCAACAACAGACCAGCCAGAACAGGTCAGAGACCAGCAAGAAGAGGTTAGAGACCAGCATGCTGGTTGCTCTCCTGCCTCTTTGTTTTAAGACCTTGAAGGCTTGTAGCTTGACTGCTGGGTTGCGTTTTGCTCATGCTGTCTTCACCTCTCGCTTGTTAGAATCTCTTGGAATCTCTCTGGTAACCAGACTGGCCCCAAACTGCAGCAGCTTCAGTTAGTCTTTGTAGCGAGGAGTTTGGTATATGATAATGAATCGAAGTCTGTAGAAATGATTTGTAAAGTCAGGTGCTCATTTTACTGCACATTAAGAGAGCTGGAATCTGTTCCAGAGGCCACCAGTTTGCCCAGTTTTTTCATCATGCTTAAGGGGCTTTCTGAGGTGGTGAAAGCAGATGTCTTCCCCTGCTCCCTCTCCGTTACGGAGAAAGGAAGATCCTAACACGGTGATCTTCTCATTCAGAACGGCGGCGAGTGTCTGCGTGCGTACGTCTCAGTGGCGCTGGAGCAAATTGCACAGTGGCACGATGAGCAAGGCCACAACGGGCTGTGGTATGTGATGCAGGTGGTGAGCCAGCTTCTGGATCCAAGGACGTCAGAATTCACTGCTGCCTTTGTGGGCAGGCTGGTCTCCACTTTAATTTCAAAAGCAGGAAGTGAGCTGGGAGAGAATCTGGACCAGATCCTGAGAGCGATCCTGAGTAAAATGCAGCAAGCGGAGACGCTCAGTGTCATGCAGGTGAGTGGGCTGGGCACCGTGGAGAGCAAGCAGAAGGGTCAAGACAAGGAATTGTAGGTCTTTTTAATTGTGTGCCTGATGATGGCCAGTGCAATCAGAGAGTCTGCACATCGTCTTTAAGTAGCCAGGAAAATGCCTGCTTTGCTCATACAGAGCTGTGTGCGTTACGGGGCGAGCCAGGTTCCTGTGGGAAAGCTTTAATACACTTTAAATAGTCCTTCGTGACCATGTGCTTGCAAGCAGTGAACCTTCAGAAGGGACAGGAGTTCCTCAGGAGGGATCTATGGCAGAGGCAGCATGTGTTTTCCAGTGGTTTTTTGCTGTGTTTTTGAAGGGTAAATGCCTGGGAGTGGAGACAGGGGGAACTTCTGGTGGTTGGGAGGTGTGGTTGGCACAGCTGAGAGGCTGAAGAGCATCCTCATCCCTTCTAGCTTTGACCTACTTCTAGCAGCACAGTTCTATGGAATGATTTTATCCCAGTGTCTTCATTCTCTCTCCTGTCTTCCGTGTCTCTGCCCAACGTAAAACACCTGGTGATGGCTGCCTTGGTTCCTCAGCAGCAGTGGTGGGAGGGTGTTTTGGTGGCACCGTTGAGTGAGCCTTTGCCCTCGGTGCAGCATTCAGTGCAGCTCACTCTGCTCGAACCCTTTTATCTTGTGGTATCTCTGGTTTTGGTACATGCGTTTTCCAAGCCAGCACCTGGTGAATCAACAAGACTGTTCAGATGTCAGCACAGATTTCATCCAAAAGCCTTGATGGGTTCTTTTCCTCTTTGGATACATTGTTGATTCTTAACTGTTCAGAGTGGCTCTCACTGCCTGCTTTTGGAGTTAAAAGATGCGGAAGCTTAAATTTGAAGCAGTTACACGAAGCCCCCGTAGCCAGCAGAAGAGCAATGAGCCTTTCACGGTGCAGAAGCTTTTCCGTGTGGTAGCCTAAAGGTGGGCAGCTTTTCTCTGAGGAAGCCTGCAGAGAAGCCCTCAGACTTGGAGACTGATGCTGAGGCATCTGCCACTCATGAATTCTACCCCTGGTCTTTAGGAGTCAGACCATAAAGCTGCATCTTGTGGAAAAAAACCTTTCTAAAACTTGCAATGCTTTCCCTAAAACGTGTGTTCAAAGTGCACTGAGAATTGACAAAGTGCTGCTGTGCTGTGGGAGAAGGGTGGTCCTGTGCTGGGGGGGGATGATGGCAGATCCCTGGGGTGAAAGGGAAGAGCATATGGATTCTGGCTCTGGACCAATAATGTCTGCTCCTCATCTCGGTGATGAGAGATGTGTCTGCTGCATCTGTGTGGACATAGAGCTCTGCGTGCAGCGTTTGGTCCCTTGAGCAGACTGGGGTGCTGCGGTGTCTGCGTGTTGCCGTGTGATACTTTTGCTAGTCAAGAGTCAACTGCAACCTCTGAAGTTTTTAAAATAGTGGTTTAGGCTTCGCTTTAGGAAGATTTGTTAGTTTGGGGCATGGGGGTGAGTAAATCTGTTCCTGCAGTATGTTTTTGGGTGGTTAAACACTGCTGCTGCTGGTGGTAGTTTACTGCCTCTTCTCATAGCACACGGCGTCTGGTGGATGGTGACACTTCTCCTTCCTCCCGGGGCTGCTGAGCACAGCCCCAGTTCCGCAGAGAACTCGCTGAATATTTGATAAAACATGTTCAGCTGTTAAATTATGTACAGCTCACATTTCTTTTCTCCTCCTGTAGTCCTTGATTATGGTGTTTGCTCACTTGGTTCACTCACAACTGGAGCCACTCCTGGAGTTCCTGTGCAGTCTCCCCGGACCAACCGGCAAACCTGCCCTGGAGTTCGTAATGGCCGAGTGGATGAGCCGGCAGCACTTGTTCTACGGGCAGTATGAAGGCAAAGTCAGGTAGGACCGGTCATGAGCAGGATCTGGGCAGTAACGCTTTGGGAGTGAGGGAAGAGGAGCTGGGTCACACTGGGGTTAGTGTGTGCCAGCCATGGACAGAGCGGCTCTTTCACTGCGCTGTCAGTTCAGCTCAGGAGAGCTGCAGTAACTAGAGCAATCGCCGAGCTTCCTCTGAGGGCTCCTCTTACATTTCTGTGCTGGAACACGGTGACTGGAGGGGGAAGGCGGTGTCTCCTGCAAGCACAGGAGCACTTTAGAGATTGAACTTGTCTGAATGGGACGGGAATGGTATCCAGACATGAAACTGCCTTTGTAGAGTTTGGGGGCATTGTGGAGGGTTTCCTGAGGGAATCTGGTGATTTCTTGTGGGTTTAATGATCTTACATAAGTCAGTAAAGAAATCAACAGAAACAGTTTTCTCTCCCTTTTGCTGTGGGAGCACATTTGTGTCTCTGGTGGAGACTGAGGACAGTATTCCAAAGCATGAAATAAATGCTATGTAATAATTTAAATTTTGCTGCAGCTGCTGTCTTTTATCTCTTTCTGGAAATGTGAAGCCTACCAGACCACTCCAAGGGGTCTCACCGGTTGTTAACGCACTTCTTAGGACACGTGGGAGCGTTACTCTTGTAAGGCAGTCAAATACCCTGTGAAACCAGTAACGAGAAGTGGCAATTTGCTCTTGACCTGCATGATGAAAGGATGGGAAAACGTAGGGCTGCACAGGGGTGGCCTGTAAGATCTGGGTCGAAACCAGCAGACTGGGAACTTGGACTGTAGCGCGGGAGAGAAAGAGGGTGTGACGTGAAAGCACAAAGAGCAACTTCTCCGGAGCTCCAGAGCTTGAGTGTGAAACTTGCAGAGCCAGCAGAGAGGTTCGAGGGTGTCTCCATGGATTGGTGGCCTTAACCTGTAGTCAGAGTCATCCTCAGTATGGCTTGAGAAGAGCCTGGAGCTGCAGAAGGTTTGAAAGTGTGGAGTAGAAATCTGAGCAGCAGAGATGGAAAGAACATGTGGGGATGCCGAAGGAACAAGGTAGAAGCTCTGAGTGTAGCAGAGCAGTGAAGGACCAGAAGTCCAAAAGAGCTTTGAAACTAGAGAAAAGAGGAGAGGTGTTCATGGCTGCAGGTCAGCCAAGTTACTACTTCCTTGCCATGGCTTTCTTCTTAATTCCAACTTTATCAGCCTCAGGAGTGTATTTAATCTTGTGGCCTTTCTGATCCAGAAGAACCTCTAGTGTTTGTGTGCAGTGCTTGGGAGTGTCAGTCCAAAGCTCTGTCAGCTTTCGGCTTTCCTTGCAGGGTGGGCAATGAGTCCCTTTTCAGATGCAGGAGAAACAGAAAAATTCTGTAACACTTGTTCATGGCAAAAATATAGAAAAAGATTGTCTGAGCATCTGCTCTGGAGACGAGTTTCCTGTTTGGAGTCAACTGTGAAACCCAGACAACGCAGGGCACTTCTGGGCTGTAATTTTTCTATTCCCTCTCCCCAGCTCCGTAGCACTGTGTAAACTCCTTCAGTACGGCATCAACACAGATGACAAGCGGCTCCAGGACATCAGGGTAAAGGGAGAAGAAATATTTAATATGGATGAGGGAATACGGACACGATCAAAGTCGGCCAAAAGTAAGTAATGGTTTTGCGGGTTTTAACAAGGGTTTTTTTTTCCTGCTTGTAGATGCTATGGAAGGCCTTAAAATAGTTCTTGCCACTCACATGAAGCTGCAAGAGATGTTTCCTGCGGAAGGTGCACGTTCATTTTTAGAGCAGATCCATACATCATGTACTTACCATGTCAATTGCGCGCCTTAGTTCTGCCCAGGACTTGATTCAGAAGACTCCTGATGTCTGTGATTTAATAGAGATGTAGGAGGTGATTATGCGATAGGGAGTTACTCGCTGCTATTTCACGTCATCCTGTTCCACCTAATGAGATCGAATTGATAGTTTCATGAAGGCTTTGGCCAGTTTCCTGCATAAGACTTGTCTTAGTTTGCATTGGCTGAAGCCAAAGTCTTTGACTGGAGGTTCCTGCATCCATATATTAACTCTGAGAGCACGCTGGGCAGGTTTTTCTCTGAGGAGTGAGTGGCAGAGGGAGGACCCTGGGGAGCCGCTGTCCTCAGCGGTCCGTCAGAACCTTGGGTCTGCAACTTGTGCTCAAGCCTGTGCGTGACCAGCGGCAGGCTGGGACGTAATGGCTGAGTGGATCCACGCTGGAGGCTCATCGAGGCGTCGCTGCCTCCCGCTGTCATAGGCTCAGGGGGTTTGGGAGTGGACAAGTAGGGAGATAAACAGGGGAAGGCTTCAGGGGTGCATAGAGGTCACATAACACTTGCTACCTTGTTGTGCTTTGCTTAAAAAACCCAGACTAGCAAACTCAGGTAATGTCTAGTCAGATAGAAGAGTGGTAATTGCCAGCATTTGAGTTAAACTGAGGTTAATGCTCATATTAACAAGAGATAAGAGTGGTGCTCCCAGTGTCTCTCTCTGGGATCTTTCCTTTTGTCAGTAAGGACACCGCCGCTGTCTGGTACCCCTGGGGAATAACCAAGCCCTGCGGGAGCCCTGGTGAGGAAAAGGTGGAGCATAGAGAGAGTCCAAAAGGCAGAGCCAGGTGTGGGAGCCCTGCTCGATGTGTAACCACTTCAGAGGAGGATCTGAACGGAGCTGTCTTGAAGGGTGATCCCTTCGGCTGTGAGGATTTCAGCCGCTCCAAATGCACAAGATGTGGTGTTGCAGTTAATGTCTTTGGGAATCCAGCAGTGAAGGTGGAAAGAAAGAACGTTTGGGGGTTTTCTGTCGGTTCCTTTTTCCTCCCAACCTGGAAGTTTTAAACATATGGTAAAACTAAAAAAAAAAACCAAACCCAAAACAGAACAACAAAAAGCCAAAACAAACCACCACCACAACAAAAAAAAAGCTTGTTTTTAACAATTTGTTATTAAAAGCAGTACGGTTACGTATTTTTCTTCTCTTCCAGATCCTGAACGCTGGACCAACATTCCTTTGTTAGTAAAAATCTTAAAATTAATAATAAATGAACTCTCTAATGCAATGGAAGCAAATGCGTCTAGACAGACAGCTGCGGACTGGAGCCAAGGTACAACTCTGGGTCTGCTTTTGCTCTTTGCATGGCTTCAGTCTGTCGTAATCGCTTCAGAAGCATTTCCTGTCATAAGAAACGCACAGTAGTACTTTGTACTGTAATTACAGGGGCTTAGAGTGATCCAAAGGATCAGATCTGTCAGTGTTGTGTATTTTTACACCTGAGAATTATTTTGGGCCAGTTTGGAAGGTGGGATCTGACCATGTGCCAAAAGAATTATCTGTTCTTGGTGCACCTTGTCTGCTTTTCTTCCTCCCTGCTTCCAGCCTCCATTCTTCCTGCGGCTTTTTGCTCAGCTCTAGTTCTCAAGCTGTTCATTCCAGGAGGATGGCGATGGTTGCGGGCGTTTCTCTTCGTCCACCTACAGGGCCATTTGCCTTGAAACTACAGTCCCCTGCAGAGCCATCGACAGGCTGGATAGACCTCCTGGATTTTGATTGTTTCTAGAATAATTTTTTTTCTAAACAGATGATTCGAATGATATGTGGGAGGATCAGGAAGAGGACGAGGATGAAGATGAAGGATTAGCAGGACAGTTCTTGTCAGATATTCTTTCCACAAACAAGTATGGTAAGTAACAGCTCTAAAGTGCTCCCTGGAAGTATGAGTAGAGTCGCTGACATCTGAGTGCAGGTTTTGTGTCTGCGGCAGCAGCTCGGAGAGGCTGCAGGCCATGGGGAGGAAATACTGCACTGGGCTTCTCAGTAAGAACCTTTCTCGGTGAGAGAGTGACACATCTTTGAATAACAGGGTGATGAAGTCGCTGCTGCGTAGGCTTTGCGTTGCCATGAGGTTCTGCAGATGGTTCTTCTAAAGAGCAAACTGATGCTCAAAGGTGGAGGCGTGCCCTTGGAGTGACAGTGTCGTGGAAGTGGATGAGCTCATGAGCTCGTTGCAGAGTGACCTGCAGCTGTAACTGCTGCGTAAAGAAGCTGGAGTGGGTGTATCCTCTCCTCCCCTCCACTCTGCAGGACACACGCAGTTTTAGAAGGGAGATGCTGACAGGCCGCGCAGTGAGGGGATCTGCTGATGTTAGCGCAGAGTGGGAAGTGTCCCCCCACCCCGACCTAAGACAACAGTGCACATCACTACCAGTCCTGCCTGTCCCGACCCCGCTGTTTGTTCCTCTCACCTCCCTGTTCCTGGAGGCTCCCACTATGACCCATCATCTTCTGGGGTTTGGTGTTTTCTCATTGTGTGAACTTAGGAGCAAATATTCTGGATGCCATTGTTTTGTTTTTTTTTTACCCAACAATGCTAAAACTACTGATTTTGGGATCCTCAGATTTCAACAGTAGTCTAATAAAATTCTTCCTGAGATAGTTTGCTCTGTTTGATGTTAAAACCTGCTGATTTGCCTCTGACAGATGAGGATTACTATGAAGATGATGAAGAGGATGATCCAGATGCATTAAAGGACCCTCTTTACCAAATAGATCTCCAGGTGATGCTCTAGAAAGCAGATCCCCGTCATTCCTCATAAACTTAATTATTTTTGATGTTGTACTTTAACAAAGTTGTAAACCACTGGATACACCAATTAGTGATTGTTGTCCCGAAGGTTCTTGGTTCACTGAAATGACTTTGACAAGTGCTGAGTATCCCAGGAGTTCCTGGAGTTGGTGTTCCTTATGGGATCAGTATCTGTAACTTGGAAATGGGAGTGAACAGAACTTCCTGAGCAGCGGGAGACGAGACTTTCCTGCCTGTGAGCTTTCCAGCTGTTTGCTGAAGTCAGAGCAGGTTGGAGACTGCCCAGGACAGAACCTCCCACTCTGCTTGGAGACAGTTCCATCCTGTCGGTCCCTGTATGATCCGATGCTCCTTCCCCACCGTGCGCAGCCATTCATTAGCGCTTCCCCTCCACGACCACCCTCCTCCTCTGCTGCCTGCCTGCTCTCCACAAACCCTTTGTCTTACTGGTGTGTGTGGAGGTTTATCTTTCAATACATGAAAGAAAGAGAATTTCCACTATGGCGTGATGCTAACTGGGTCATGCTCTCTTCCTTCCAGGCCTATCTCACCGACTTCCTCTGCCAGTTTGCCCAGCAGCCCTGCTATGCAATGTTCTCAGACCACCTCAATGAGAACGAGAAGCGCGTCTTGCAGGCCATCGGTATATAGAGAGACCACACCGATCGTATCTGAACAATATTTTTTTTTTGCTTATTCCATGTTTTATGATTAAACATAAAACATTTTCCAGTGTCTGCCTGTTTGTTCCAGGTGGGTGATGGCCTCGTTGTGATGTATCGAGCCTCATCTTAACAGAATCAGCGAAAGGAAGGAATACTGAGAGAGCAGCAAGGACAGAAGTCTGTAGAGCTTTGCACATTGATCTCACCATGGGAGCACTTTCATTTTCCACAGTAACTTTCCAGGAAGTTCTTAAAGATTAAAAAAAAAACGTGTCCTTAATATTTTTAAAAGCAAACTGTCTCTACCTGGGAAGAGGCACTTTCCCACAGCGCAGCTGGACAGAGAAAGGCATTGGGTCACTTGAGATGGCGTGGATGTATCTGGAGAAATTGGAAGGTCGTTCCTCTTCGCGCTTGCATAACACATACAGGGTAAATATCTCGATCTTACACCGTGACTCTTTTTATAGAACTCTAGACTCTTTTATCAGAGATGCCCGGATGGTGTGGAGCCTCTTTACAGGCGGTTGGATGGGGAGCAGAGCCAATGAAGTGAATGCACATCCTCTGGCCGGTGTGGATGGGGCTTTGTCGCTCGCCTCTTCTCTCCAGCCCCCTGGAGCCGTTCCTTACTAACACGTCGTGTGCACATTCTCCAAGGAAGCTACCACATAAATTTCAATCCTGTGGCACGTGGCTGCTAAAGACTTCGGTTTTATGGAACACAGGAGGAGCCACACCTTTTAGGGGGAAAGAAACCCAATTGTAGTTAACGTGTGCTCCTCGAGAGCCACTCTGAACCCCTTGGCTTCCTTCACGCTCCCGTGTGTATTTTTAGAGAGTGGTAAAATAACATTTGCAAATCGGTTTAGCCGTAAGAACAGTGTGCTGTATCTCACACCACCTCTCTGCCTTTGGTTCCCCCTTGGGGAAGATGAAAATAAACCTCTTAAAATGTACATTGGTATCCTTCTTATAAACCGACTCACAAGGAACTTGTGCCTGTTGCCTGAAGTCACCTCTTAAAGACCTCTTTCTCCTTAGGAACCTTCCCGTATGTGCCGGCGGAGGACGTTAGGGCATTTCTGGACAGAAAGGGCTCCTGTAATGGATACATCTTCTGCTTAAAGGAAAAGGCTGACCCTTTAGAGAGTTTCCTTTCTTACGAAAGGTACCTGCTGTTCCTTTGTGGAATAATACGCTTCGAAGTTGTATCTAAAAGCCTCCAAGGAGCTGGAGGGATTCTGTGTCTTACCAGGCTCGCCGAGTAGAGCTTTCCACTTTTTTACCAAGAGGGAATGATAAACTGTCTTTTGAACAGACTTAAGATGGCACCATTTGTTCAGCCTGGGGGGGAGAATGGTAAAATAACCTGAATTCTAGAGCAGACCTTACTCCCCAGTCCCACCCCAAGCACCTCCTCTTGAGCCTCAGCACGGGCAGAACTGGGGGGACACCCCACCGCTCGCCGCAGACTCACCGGAACTGTCCGGGAGTTCTTGGGGGGGGGTGTCTGAGCAGCTCTAGGAGAAGCAGGATTTGGAGGGTGGTTCGTGTGTGTCTGGTAAGGTCAAAGCTCTGATCGAGCTCCCATGCGGTTGTGTCATGGTACGT